>NC_064570.1:70534621-70837651 GCF_937001465.1 Orcinus orca
TTTGCTGAAAGCTTCCATCACCACTACTTAAATAGTGCAAACGGGGAAACATTTTTTCCCACCAACACCTACTCTCTAGGATTGTTGTAAGAAATCAGTTTGAAGGGCAGTATTAATCTCAGAGGAAAGGGGGAGAGGCACCAAGTTCCATTAGTAGAATAAAATGGGTTGTTAGTAAATTCAGTAACAAGAGACGAGACTTTGTGGAAAAGGGGACAAAAAACGGGGGGGGGGGTGCGATAATTGTACCAGGTGTGCATCCTTGGAGCACAAAAGCGAAGAGGCAGGAACACGGCAGGAGTCTGGTCCAGTGCAGCTAGTCTCAGTAAGCTTGGCCTGCTCTTGAACTCCTGGTGGCCTGCCAGTGGTCCCCACCTTAGGGTATTGATATTACAATGAGAAAGTCCTGATGCAGAGGACAGATCATAGAACTGTACGTGGTCTGTGTTAACTCCTTGGAGAAGGATCTAGAAGCTACTTGGGGGAAGGATCTGTGAGGCAGGCAAAAGTGAAGTCATTAGAGAAGGACTGTTGACAAAAGGGTTACATTGAGCCTGCTCATTGGAGAAGCCTGAGTGGAATGAAGCAGATTGGTTTTTTCTCCCACCGGATCCAGGCAGTGTCAGCGATCAAAGATATTTGCATGCCCATGTCTTACCTGTTTTGCTCATTATCAAGGCCACGTGCAAGGAACCCTAATGAGATCAGGCAGGTGCTCACTCCCCTGGCTTGGGGTCAGAGCCTCATAGCAGCCTAGTCCCTCATATATAGCAGGGGCTTAATAAATTTATCACCTTCTCTTGTCCTTTCACCTCCATCTGCATACAACCCTCTGCTCCCTCCAATCCCCAGAGATCACATCTACTCTCATACTCATGGTACAGCCACCACTACCAGCAGGGTAACATTGGGTCTGATCCCTACCTTTCATTTCTCCTGAGTGCCAGCCCCTGTTCCTAATTCCTGCCAGAATTACCCACTGTTCTCATAAAAGTCTGCATGTTTGAAAGCAGCTGCCCACTCCCCTGAGTTGCAGCATTCTCCAATGAGTTCCAAGCTCTAAGGCATTCTTGACCCTTTTCGTCAATCTGGGATGCTGTAACAAATTACCATAGATTGGGTGGCTTAGACAAGGAATTCTGGAGGCTGAGAAGTCTGAGATCAAGGTTATCTGGGTGGGGGTTTGCTTCCTGGCTGTCTCCTCATTGTATTCTCACATGGCAGAGAGGAGAGAGAAGCAAGATCTCTTGGGACCTTTATAAAGGCACTAATCCCATTCGGGAGGGCTCTACTCTCACAACCACATTGAAACCTAATTTCCTCCCAGAGGCCCCGCCTCTTAATACCATCACACTGGGGAATAGGTTTCAACAGATGAATTTTGAGGGGACACATTCAGTCCATACATTGAGTAACTTTTCCCAACATGGAGTCATCAAACCTGTAGCCAATTTCTTCAGAATAATGCTTATATCAATGTCCTTTTCCATTCCCATGTCCACCACCACTGAAGCCCTGTCACCATTTTACTCCTTATTTTTCTGGTAGAGGTTTAATTGATTCCTCTGCTCCAGTGTTCTCCTCACTCCAAATAGTCCGCCAAACAGCACTGCCAGCTCTGCTTGAGCATTTCCCCTTCCCACTTCACTCTGTTGTTTTTTAGGTGTAAATGTCCGAATCCTTACCCCGGCCTCCCTCTCCAGCAGACTTCTAATCTCTTACACAAATCCTCCCTATGTTACTAGTATTTGTACTACTGTAATAAACTTCCACAAACTTAATGGCTTAAACCAGCACAGATTTATCACCTTACAGTTCTGGAGGTCAGAGGTCCAACACAGTTCTCACCGGGCTAAAAGCAGGGTGCGTTCCTTCTGGAGGCTCTAGGAGAGAATGTTTCCTTGCCGTTTCCAGTTTCCAGAGCCCACCCGTATCCCTCGGCTTTTGCCCTCCGCTTCATCCTCACCGCCAGCAAGCTTGCATCTGAACGTTCTTCTGCGGTTACATCCCCTTCTGACTCTAAAAGCAGCTGGGAAGTGTTCTCTTTTAAGGACCCATGTGATTAGATTGGGCCCACCTGGATAATCCAGGCTACTCTTCCCATGGCCTCCTCTCAGGATCCTCTTTTCCCATCACACTCAGGTATTATGTTGATGTGACGCTCACCTTGGGTAATGTTTCCTCTTGTGAGCAATGTAAGGGTTGAGACACTTAAGAATGGCTTTTTTGTTTTTCTCCCTTAGCCTTTCCACATTCGTTACAGCTGGTGAGATTATATGACTTCTGTTTATTTGCAGCCGAACACTGATCTTCTTTTAAAGGATCACGTGTTTAAAAGGCTAATAGACAAGTTATTAGAAGGTATAAATCCTCTTAGATTTTTGTCCTAAAATATCTGTAGTCCCTTTTGCCATGTACAGGAACATTTTCACAGCTGGCCACCTTGGGGAGGAGGGAGGGGCATTATTTTGCCCACCATACTCCCCTCATTCACATCAATGTGCAGATCTTCTAACCGAGCCACCTATACTCCCACCTCTGCTCACTTCCTCCTCCTTTCCACGGGCCATCTCACTCCCACCACTTCCTTTGTTCACATCCATATCAGGATTTCATGATCAAATCTTCTCTAAATGGAACTTGTATCCTGCATCTAACGTCTGATCACTGTTCTCATTACATATGCACACAATCACACACACACATCCCCTACCCATCTCTTTATTTTCCTAGAATCTCCTAGAGGAATCAGTTCCATCATGATGATCATGATGATATTGACAATGATGGCAGGGGCCTCTCAAGGACTCTGATAAGGAGGGAATCATTTTAAGGCTGCCACAGAAACAGGCTTAACTGCTATAGTGTTTAATGGAATCAACTAAGAGTTCAGCATTTTTAAAAATGTTTATATCACTGTATTTAAGATTTTAATGTGAATTTTCTTTAGCCACTAACCAAGATTTTACCTTAGGACAAAACTCTAAGAGGATTTCTATCTTCCAACTAATTGTCTGCTAGCCTTTTAAACATGGGATCCTTTAAAAAATGATTAGTGCTGGGCGGCATATAAACAGGAGCCATGTGATCTCACCAGATGTAACGAATGTGGAAAGACCAAGGAAGAAAACAAAAAGCCATTCTTAAGTGTCTTGAACCTTACATTGCTCACAGGAGAAAACATTACCCAAGGTAAGTGACACATCAACGTAAGGCCTGAGCGTGATGGGAAAGCTGATTTCCGCGATCATACAGTTATGCCGCTAATTTGTTAGGTGCTAAAACAATTTCCTCATTGTACTTGTTCCTAATAAGTATGGAACAGTTTAGTCTCTACAAAAAGCAGGCTAAACATTTTCCCCTGCTGCCGGATCTCTGGGTTGAATGTCCGCATAAGAAGGACATGATTATACTTCATACAGAAACTCTTCCTGAGAAATAATAAGCTTTTAGAGGGCATAACTGCTGTTCCCCCAGTGGAGGGCTAGAGTAGGGTTGGAGGGAACTATCAGAAATACAGTAGGTCTGAGTTGAGGTACTGCTGCCCTGACAGCCAAAGATATCACTGATATCTTTAAGGATAGACATTTTCCCAAAAGTTCAATGAGTGAGGGAGTATGTGAACAATAAGTAGCTTGTTAAGACACAGCTGCATGTAGTTAGCACCACAAGTCAATTATACTATGTTTTGATATTTGGAAAATAATTATCCCATTTTTCTTTGAAAGTGCAGTAGTAGTAATAGAAATGATAAAGAAAGAGCCATCTTGGAGATAAACAATAGAATAAGCAATTCTAAATCTGTTGGATTCCTTGACAATATGCAGGAAATGAGCTGTTAATGCAGGGCTTACACCTGCAACGTATAAAACTAGTTTTTTCAGCAGACAAAGGGAACAAAGTCAAGATTCCTGATCTTGAAAGGTTTACTATATGGCAGGAAAGATCAGAAAATTACATCTAGCCAAATACGAATAAATGCAATAAAAGTATTATGAAGTGTGAATGGAGCACAGAAGAAAGAGAAATTCCTTTCACCTGGGTTCTGGAGAGCCTTTTCTGGAAAAGAGATGGCCAAAGAAATGGGTGGAATTTGGGCAGAACAGGATGTAAGGAAGTGAATTTAAAAACTGATTCTAAAATTCATATAAAAATGCAAAGGACCCCAAGTACCCAGAACAACTTTGAATAAGAAAAATGAAGTTGGAGGACTTACACTATCTGATTTTAAGACTTTTTGAAGCTACAGTAATCTAGAAGTATGATAGTGGTGTAAAACTGGCAAATAAAATAATGCAACAGAATAGAATGTCCAGAACTAAACCAACACATATACGGACAACTGATTTTCAATAACGGTGCAAAGGCAAATCAGTGGAGAAAGGATCTCTTCAACAAATAGTGCTGGAAGAATTAGATATCCATATGCAAAAAAAAAAATGAACTTTGCTCCATACCTCACAGCATACACAAAAATTAACTCAGAATGGATTATAGATCTAAATAGGAAATCTAAAACTGTAAAACTTCTAGAAAAAAACGCATCAGATTAAACATTTATGACTTGGGTTTGGCAAATATTTCTTTGCTATAATGCCAAAAGTATGATCCACTTAAAAGAGAAATTGATATACTGAACTTTATCAAAATGAAGACAGTCTTCAAAACTCTTCAAAAACATTGTTAAGCAAATGAAAAGACAAGCCGTAGAAACTATTTGCAGATCATATATCTGATAAAGAATTTATATCCAGAATAAAGGACTCCCAAAACTCAATAATAAAGCAAACTCCCCAATATGACAATGAGCCAGACTTGAAAACACACCTCACAAAGATATCCAGATGGATGATAAGCATATGAAAAGATGCTGAATGCCATTAGCCATTAGTGAAATGCAATCGAAAACCACAATGAGATAGTACTACACACATACTAGAATGAATTAAAAAGACTGACCTTACATAGCATTGGCAAGGAAGTAGAGCAATAAGAATTCATATACACTGTGAGGAATTTACAGTAATACACTTATTTTAGAAAACTGTTAAGCAGTTTCTTTAAAAAGGTAAACACCTTACCGAAAAAAAAAAAAAGGTAAACACCTATCTACCATATGACCCAGACATTCCTCTTCTAGGTGCTTTAGAAAATAAAAGCATGTGTCCATACGAAGAATTGTAACCAAATATTCACTGCAGTTTTATTTATAGTAGCCAAGATTGTAAATAACCCAAAGATCCATCAGCAAGTAAACGGATAAACAAATTAGGGTCTAAACAAGTAGGGTCTAAACACTACTCACAATGAACTACTCAGCAATAACTCAGCACTAAACACTACTCAGCAAAAAAATAATAAACATTAATACACACAACATGGATGAATCTCAAAATAATTATGCTGAATGAAAGAAGTCAGACAAAATAGAATAGATACTGCATGAATCCATTCATACAAGTATCTTGAAAACGCAAAGCAATATACGGTGATAGAAAGCAGATCAATGGTTCCAGGGGAAGAGATGGGGAGGGAGGGATTACAAAAGGGCAGGAGAAAACTTTTGTGGGTGATGGGTGTGTTCATTGTCTTGACTGTGGTGATGGTTTCTTGGAGAAACACTTAGGTCAAATGTATTAAATTGTATACTTTAAAAGTGTTAAAAATTATTTTGCCAAGTATACCCCAAAACTATTTTAAGAAAAAGCAATTCAGTCCTGACCCACCTCAATGCCTCACTGGAGTGAGATGATAGCCCCTCATTCTGTCTGCCTAACAGGAAGGGGCAGGGGAATTTCTCTCATGGAAGATAACATACGTAGCATCAATGGATTTTCACTCACAATGTCTGCCAAGTAATAAAAAATTTCTAGACATGAAAAGTGTCAAGACTGCATGATTGATAATATGAGAATAAGAAACATTAGACAACAGATGCAAACCCACAGATGATGTAAAGAGTTAAAAATAAAGACTATACAATAATTACCTTCAATATATTAAAGAAAATAGAGGCAATTATGGGAAAATAGATGACAGTATAAAGATGTTCACCAGAGAAATACACTGGCATCTATTTTTAAGAAAAATCAAACTGATACTCTAGAACTGAAGCTTTCAGTTCTGGAAAACATGGTGAATTGAGCTGATTTGGATCTCTTTTAAGTAAAACTTTTAGTAATGCTGGATAAAATACAACAACAACTAAAATAATATAGGGCTAACTATGAAGGAGAGAGAAGTTCCCAGGTAACATATAAAGAGGACACTTAAAGCCAGAATGGCAAGTTTGTAAGCTGATGCCACAACACTCTGGAGGGAAGGGGTTTTAATCTGCAGTGAATAGGGCTATAATGTCTATTTAGAAAAAAATAGGGTTCATACCAGATGTAGAGACTTCCTTTATAGAAACCTCCCTCATAAAAGTTATTGGATGAGCTGCCCCTTCATTGAAAGGGAGACTGAATGAACTACACACACACACACACACACACACACACACACACACACAGGAAAGGGATGAAGAAACTGGTGCTTCCAGGGTCTCTAGGAAAAAAGTCTCCCATAAAAAATCTAAACTCCAAGCCCACGTTTCATGTGGATATGGAATCCAAATGTATACTCTATTTATGATTCAGGAATTCCCAAGCAAAAAACATAACAATTCCAGATTGATCAAATTACTTGGGTCCTTAGGATAAGCAATACAAAATTGTTCTCTAGGGAAACTTTTATAAAGCAGAATGTATGGGACAATCATAGGAAAAAATAATGCTTGTGGAGAGCTCACACTACAGTACACATGCATACATGCACACATACATACACACACACACACACACACACACACACACACACGACAAAAAATAGAAGTAAATAACTGGCCATGAGGGAGAAGTAGCTTACCCCAACAACCAGGATGATTAGTATTCTGGAGCCTAAAATTATGAAACAATCTAAAAGAGAGCATAAAAGAAATATGAATGAGTCATTAAAAAAATAAAATACATCATAGAAAACATGAAAAATCAGGACATCATAAAAAAAAGATCAATTTTTTAAAAGAACTAAACAGAACTTATGTAAATAAAATATATATAACATCTGATATATAAAATGCAATGGTTATTGCAGAATATTGAGTAGAGTTCCCTGTACTACACAGTAGGTCCTTGTGGCTTATCTATTATATATCTAGTAGTGTGCATATGTTAATCCCAAACTCCTACTTTATCCCTCTCCCCACCTTTCCCCTTTGGTAACCATAAGTTTGTTTTCTATGTCTGTGAGTCTGTTTTGTAAATTTGTAAAGTTCTTTTTTATCTTTTTTTTTAGATTCAACATATAAGCGATATCATATGATATTTGTCATTCTCTGCCTGACTTACTTCACTTAGTACGATAATCTCTAGGTCCATCTATGTTGCTACAAATGGCATTATTTCATTCTTTTTTATGGCAGAGTACTATTCCATTGTATGTATGTACCACGTCTTCTTTACCCATTCCTCTGTTGATGGATATTTAGGTTGCTTCCATGTCTTGGCTACTGTAAATAGTGCTGCAGTGAACATTGGGGTGCATGTATATTTTCAAATTATTTTTTTTCTGGATATATGCCCAGGAGTTGGATTACTGGATCATATGGTAATTCTATTTTTAGTTTTTTAAGGAACATCCATACTGTTCTCCATAGTGGCTGCACCAATTTACATTCCCACCAACAGTGTAGGAGAGTTCCTTTTTCACCACACCCTCTCCAGAATTATTGTTTGTAGACTTTTTAATGATGGCCATTCTGACGGGTGTGAGGTGATACCTCATTGTAGCTTTGATTTGCATTTCTCTAATAATTAGTGTTGTTGAGCATCTTTTCATGTGCTTTTTGGCCATCTGTCTATCTTCTTTGGAGAAATGTCTATTTAGGTCTTCTGCCAATTTTTGATTGGGTCATTTGTTTTTTTGATATTGAGCTGCATGAGCTGTTTGTGTATTTTGTAATAACCTATATGGGGAAAGAATCTGAAAAAGAATGGATATATGTATATGCATAACTGAATCACTTTGCTGTATTCCTGAACCAACACAACACTGTAAATCAACTATACTCCAATATAAAATAAAAATTAAATTAAAAAATAAATAAAATACACTAATAATAAAACAATTCACAGGGTGGGTTAAACAACATTTTAACTTGCAATATCTAGTAAGTTCATTAAAATTCAAGGGTAATCTCTAAAATAATTGTTTAAAAAGAGAATAAAAATAAAGGGGCCAAAATAAAGCCTTCAGAGTAGGCCAGTCACTATTCTAAAAGTTCTTTATATATTTCATCACTTAAGGCTCACAAGCTTTGAGGTGGATAGTATCCCTTTTTATATATGAAGGAAGTGAATCTCAGAGAGATTAGGTATCCTGGTGAAGACTGCACAGTTAGCAAGTGATGGAACCAAGCCCAGACAGGCTATCTCTAGACCCCATGCTCTTAACCACAGCTGCAAGGTATAAAGCAGGAAAGGAGAAAAGCAAAGTAAATAGAAATCACAAAATAAAATGCTAGAAATAAAACATCATTGGTAATCACAGTATATTTAGATGAAATAAACTCACAAATTAAAATTTATAAATTTCATTTGTTAATCTGAAACAAAGCAACATTTAAACTTAAAACAGATTGAAAGTTTAAAAGAATAACAGAGAGAGGTCAAAAGTTAGAGATAGAACAAAAGATATACCAGAGGAATATTAACCAACAGAACGGGAATCATTCAAGCCTTCCCCACATTCACTATTTACTTGACACCCAGCTTGACTGGCCATTTACTGGTTCTGTGCCCGAGCAAAATACTGAATTTCCCAGAGCCTTAGTTCTCTGACCTGTAAATACAAGAAACAGTCTCTCCCTCCATCCAGCCAATTTTTATTGACCACTGACTGTGTTCCAGGCACCGGTCAAGCCACTTGGGACCTATCAGTGAACAAAATAAAGATCGCTGTCCTTGCAGAATTTATATTCTAGTAGAAGGAGCAGAAAATAAACAACAGACAGAATAGTCACGTGAACTGTAGAGTATGATAGGTGATAAGCGCTGTAGAGAAAGAGCAATAGAATATGGTCTGGGAAATGGGGGTGCCGGGGCAGAGATAAGGGAAATGCAGTCCCCAGTTTACAGTGAGATGGCCAGAGTTGGCCTCATTAAGAACATCGAGAAGGGGGTATTTGTTGCTAGGGCTTCTGTAACAAAGAACCACAAACTGGGTGCCTTAAACAACAGAAATTTATTGTCTCACAGTTCTGGAGGCTGCAATCTGTAATCAAGGTGTCAGCAGTGTTGGTTCCTTCTGAGGACTGGAATCGACACTGGGAGGGAGAATCTGTTCCAGGTCTCTCTCCTTGGCTTGTAGATGGCCATCTTCTCTCTACATCTTCCCATCCATCATCTCCCTTCTATGCATGTCTCTGTGTCCACATTTCCCCTTTTTATAAGGATACAAGTCCTATTGGATTAGGGCCCACCCTAATGAACTCATCTTAACCAGTTACATCTGCAACAATCCTATTTCCCAATAAGATCACATTCTGAAGTATTGGGGGTTGGGACTTCAGCATATGAATTTGGCGGGGGGGAGACACGATCTGACCCACAACAAAAGGCATTTGAGGAAAGACTTGAAATAAGTGAGGGAGGAGCCATGTGAATATCTAGGGCAAGAGTGTTCCAGACAGAGAGACCGGCCAGGGCAAGAGCCCTATGGGTACATGTCTGCTGTCTTCACGGGACAGCAGGGAGGCCATTGTGTCTGGAGCAGAGTGAGCCGGGGTGGGGGGACAGGAGATGAGATCAGCCGAGGGGGTGGGGGGAGGAAAGCTTTGAGGTTATTGCAAGGACTCCAGCTTCTTCACTGAGTGAAATGAGAAGCCATTGCAGGATTTTGAGCAGAGAAATATCCTGACTTAACTCCTATTTAAAAGGATTCTTTAAGCCTCTGTGTTGAGAGTTCTCACTGTAAGTTTACAAAAAATTAACTTAACACAGAGGCCACTTAGTGCCCAATAAATGTCACCTGTTATTGTTTATAAGGGTGCTGGTGGTGTCCTACCCAGATTTTACTATCCAGTGTGTTATTCCCAGCTGCTGGGGATGCTGGCCTACTAGTGCCTCCTTCTCTAGACAATTGCCCTTTGGTCAAAGTAGAAGTTGCCTTACCCTGACTGGCTTGGTTTACCAAAGGTCATGCCCCTGCCTCAAGAAAGAATGACTCTGTGATGCAATTTACGCCTCTTGTCTGATGGAATGAGCACATGTGACATATTGAGGAGACTCACAATGTTCTTGAGAATGTTATACCAGCAGAAACACTGCCAACTTGGGGACAGAGACAGAACAAGAGGAAAGAAGGCTGGCAGACTCCCCCAAATTTTACATTCAGGGAACAGGTTGATAAACTACTCAGTTACAAATACATTCTACCCTTCAAGAAAAAGGAAGGACAATTTCAAGGGTAGAGCTGCAGGCCCAGAGGGCAGCCATGCGCCACAGAAGATTATTTACGGGCCTTGCAACCTAATGGAATTAGCACGGTTGAATTCTGAAATTGCTTGGAACTGGTGACTCCTTTCTCCTTTCCAGTTTCTCCCTTTTTGGACAGGAATGTCTAGAACTGGTAACCTATGCTTGTCCCACCATTGCATTTTATGAACAGATAACTTGTTTCTAGTTTTACTGGTCCACAGATGGAGACTTTTTCCCCAGGATGGATCATACAAAGGGTCTCACCCATACCTGACTTAGATGAATAAGGTGATGTCATTTGGGACTTCTGAGCTGATACTATTTTGACTATATATTGGCCTTTGATTTCATGGTGTAATATTTGAGACTTTGAAGGATGTTGGGATAAGATGGATGTATTTTGCATGTGGGATGGACATGAATCTTTGGGGCCAAAGAGAAGAATGTGGTAGGATAATTCACGCCCCCCCCCCCAAACAAAATGTCCTTTCCTAATCCCTAAAACCTGTGCATATGTTACCTTGCATGGCAAAAGGGACTTTGCAGGTGTGATTAAGTTAAGGATCTTGAGATGGGAGATTACTGTAGATAATCCAATGTTATCACAAATGTCCTTATAGGAGAGAAGCAGGATGGTCAGAGACAGAGATGTAAAGTGGAAGCAGAGGTGACAGTGATACAGGGCCTTGAGCCAAGGAGTGTGAGCAGCCTCGGGAAGCTGAAAAAGGCAAGAAAATGGGTCTTTCCCTGGAGCCTCTGCATGGGGCACAGCCCTGAGGACACCTTGATTTTGGCCCACTGACACCGATCTTAGACTTCCGCACTCTAGAGCTGTAAGAGAATAAACGCAGGTTGCTTTAAGCCACTGAGTTTGTGGTCCTTTGTTACAACAGCAACAGGAAATGATTCAGGAACCGATGAACATGTTGCATGTGTTGCCTGCTGTGTGGTCATAAAGTTCTTTGTATCTGACCCAGGAGTCTTGTGTCTCCTGCCAGCTTCCACAGAACTGTGTCATGCTAACTTGCTAGCTTTCGAAAGGGGTCAAATCTTAGACCTGTCACAGTTCTTGACATTTAATTAACAAAAATGATGGTATCATCATGGGTATTTTTCTATCTTTTGAATATCCTTCAGTCTTCTAATAAATCTATTTCTAAATAAGATACCACTTAAATAGTTTTGAATCTTAATAATAAATAACCCATGGTTTAAATTTTGTTACTTAAGTTATTAATAATATTTGCATTAGTAAAAGTTATTAAAATCAACATTTTAATGAATGAAAATAGCAAGTTTAATGAAAATAGCAAGTTTCTTTTTGCAAGACTGTGTGTTAACTACAAGAAATGTTCCATGCTTTGTCCTACTGTTTAGTGTTAGATTCTTAAAGAATAATATTTTCCTCAAAAGACATTATGGGAAAGGGGTTTCTTTTGGTGGAATAATTCCTAAATGAAATCTGGTGCATGACTCAGACCACTGGGATCCTAGAGATGATAGAAATTGAGACACTATAAACATGGAATCATTTTTAAATGAAATTGGATGTGAAAGCAAAGAAGCTGAGAAAATTCTGGTGCAGTATATGGATTTATTTTTCAGCTTAAGCAAGACAGGTGGTAAACAAATCCATAATGAAAATGCCACCCAGAGATTAGCAGCTGGCCATGCATGCAGCATGACTGTGCAAAACCAAGTCGTTTCCAAAACAGTGTGCAGGTTTGATTCCTTCACGAAATTAACTCTGGGTTGCCCCAGGCCACCTTGAATATCTGTTGATGGGGTATTTATAACCCATTCACCATTCCAGCTCAAAGCCCACACACTAGCCACATGACCATCACTGCCACATCTGCCAGGTAAACAGACAGCCTAGCAAATAGCACTCTTCTTGTTCACTAGCCAATGGCACAGTAGTGTGACCAGACACAGTTACACCAACACAGAGACACAGGGGGCACCTCCCCTCACCCAGCTGACAACCTTCCATACATTTCTGGGGACAGGATTGTCCTACAATGTACCATGCATTGGTACTCATCCCAGGAGAGGAGGGGCAGGGCTGTCTCCAGGTTTGAGCGTGGGTGGCTGTAGGGTCTCAGAACTGCTGTTTCAGCACAAGCAATAGAAATGCTAGCCACAGTGACCATGAGAAACGAGACTCCTGACGTCCCGGTAGATGCTCAGGCCCCTGACAAAAGCTGGGCTCAGTTAAGGGTTGAGTGGGAGTTACAGACCTGGGGGATGCTACAACAAGAGCTAAGAGGCAGCGCCCTGGTTTATACTGCTTTGGGTATATCCAGCCTCATCCGAATACAAAACAATAAATTCACAAAATATTAGAACTGGAATGGATCATCTACCGCAGACCTTACAGTTAAAAAGGTGGCAGCCCAGAGAGGCAAAGCAACTTGCTGAAGGTAGAGCGTGGTAGTGGCAGGTAGGAATGCAATATGCCAAACCCCATTCAAGAACACTGACACTGAATACGTGGCCAAGTTTTTCAATGACAAGGAGGATGAGACAGTGTAAATACTCGGTTCCTCAAAAAGCCCCAAATGTGTTTAAAGGTATAAACACTCAGCTTAATCAACATTCTTCCGAGGGGGCTCTCTTCTCTCTCTTTCTGTCTCTCTGTCTCTCTCTCTGTATCTCATACACAACCACACATAATCTTGGTGAATGAAGATTTCTTGCTATACAAAGACAGACCCAACATCTTCAGGAAGACACTTTACAATACATGCCTCTCAATCCAAGTCTTTGTGTGAGGTCTGGGCAACTGGCTTATTTTCTAGAACAATAGGTGGTTCTGAAATAAGGAGATCATCTTCCCCAAAGGAGGAGTTCTGGTCCGTGTGGACGAAGTTGGGGATGTCAAATTTCATGAGCCTGTTCAGCTCCTCCTCTGGCTGCCCACTGCATCTGATGGCTTCCTGAAGTTGAACTTCACTGTCAAGGGCTGTGGTCTGGAGACCACCTTTGG
Organism: Orcinus orca; assembly: GCF_937001465.1. Classification (NCBI taxonomy): domain Eukaryota; kingdom Metazoa; phylum Chordata; class Mammalia; order Artiodactyla; family Delphinidae; genus Orcinus; species Orcinus orca. The sequence continues at coordinate 70,548,128 of NC_064570.1, forward strand.
CCTTGTCCAAGTGGTCCATTTCATTGATGTAGCAGTGAAAGAGGGACCTGGATTCCTCATTGCCCTGTCGAGAAAAGACCTTATCTGGTTCCATTGGCCTTCCAAAGTCTGACACAAAGCTGTTCATTCTGAATCTCTTCTCCGAAGACTCTGCATTGCTGTAAAGCAAAGCAAAAAAAAAGACTGCTTACACTCCAGCTTAGTTATCTGCAGAATCATGGTTTTCGGCATCTATGGAATGCAAGTCCCCGTACACAGCATGCAGACAAACATCAGAACTGTGAGACGTCACTTCTGAACATGCACAAATAAACCCAAGGCAAAAGTCACAAGGTGAGGGCCCTTGGACCATCCTGCAAAGAGACCTTTTGCTGAGGGATCCTTGATATGCTTCATCACACACCAGTGTTTCTCAGCGGGACCCTTGGATCATCTGCATCAGAATTACTTGAAGTGCTTCTTAAAATGCAGAATTCTGGGTTACAGTCCCTCAGGATCTCCGGAGGTGGGGACGGGTAGTCTGTAGTTTCATAGAATCCCCAAGGATCACTACTCGTGGTCAGGTTTAGAACCACTGGCCGACATCAGGCCAGACTGAACAACAATACTGTCTCACAGGGGTGAGTTTCATGTTTGTCAAAGCACTGTCATATCCATTTATCTCACCCCATTCTCAAAACTGACCCATGCTGGGCTTCCCTGGTGGCGCAGTGGTTGAGAGTCCGCCTGCTGATGCAGGGGATGCGGGTTCGTGCCCCGATCCGGGAAGATCCCACATGCCGCGGAGCGGCTGGGCCCGTGAGCCATGGCCGCTGAGCCTGCGCGTCCGGAGTCTGTTGCTCCGCAATGGGAGAGGCCACAACAGTGAGAGGCCCACGTACCGGAAAAAAAAAAAAAAAAAAAAAACAAAAAAAACTGACCCATGCTGTCACTTAGGCCAAGAATTATTATACCCATTTCACAAAGGCATAAGCTAAGGTAAGGAGGGGTCAGATTTCCTGCTTGATTGACACAATCAATTATAAGAGTGCAAAAATACTCCAGTTCCTGATTCCTTGTTTCATTTAGTGTGGAACAAATTAGCAATTCAATGGTAATAAATCGGTGAATGGATGAATAAAATAACTCTCAATGAGTCCCATGAGTGCCTGACAGAAAGAGCAGGGGCAAACTGAATAACCTGATAGCCCACCTACTTTAATCACCATTCTTTCCAGGTTTATAGAAAGGTGACTCCCACACAGGTAGTGACTCCATAAGGTCAAGAATCATGTCCGAACACTTGCAAATCCAGAATAGAACCTGACAACAATTAGGCTCTGGAGTGTGTAATCTCAGTGATTTCAGTACTTAAATCTCTTCTTTCCCATCCCATCACTCAAGATACAGCACTTATGACCAAGTTCTCATGGGGCAGGGGACATGGAATCAAGTTACAGGTATGAAAAATCTGATCTTAAAAACTAACCGCCATACTGTCTTGATTACTGTCGCTTTGTAGTATAGTCTGAAGTCAGGGAGCCTGATTCCTCCAGTTCCGTTTTTCGTTCTCAAGATTGCTTTGGCTATTCGGGGTCTTTTGCGTTTCCATACAAATTGTGAAATTTTTTGTTCTAGTTCTGTGAAAAACGCTAGTGGTAGTTTGATAGGGACGGCATTGAATCTGTAGATTGCTTTGGGTAGTAGAGTCATTTTCACAATGTTGATTCTTCCAATCCAAGAACATGGTATATCTCTTCATCTATTTGTATCATCTTTAATTTCTTTCATCAGTGTCTTATAATTTTCTGCATACAGGTCTTTTGTCTCCTTAGGTAGGTTTATTCCTAGATATTTTATTCTTTTTGTTGCAATGGTAAATGGGAGTGTTTTCTTAATTTCACTTTCAGATTTTTCATCATTAGTGTATAGGAATGCCAGAGATTTCTGTGCATTAATTTTGTATCCTGCTACTTTACCAAATTCATTGATTAGCTCTAATAGTTTTCTGGTAGCATCTTTAGGATTCTCTATGTATAGTATCATGTCATCTGCAAACAGTGACAGCATATACCCTGAGAAAACCATAATTCAAAAAGAGTCATGTACCAAAATGTTCACTGCAGCTCTATTTACAATAGCCAGGACATGGAGGCAACTTAAGTGTCCATCAACAAATGAATGGATAAAGAAGATGTGGCACATATATACAATGGAATATTACTCAGCCATAAAAAGAAACGAAATTGAGTTATTTGTAGTGAGGTGGATGGACCTGGAGTCTGTCATACAGAGTGAAGTAAGTCAGAAAGAGAAAAACAAATACTGTATACTAACACATATATATGGAATCTAAGAAAAAAAAAAAGTCATGAAGAACCTAGGGGTAAGATGGGAATAAAGACACAGACCTACTAGAGAATGGACTTGAGGATATGGGGAGGGGGAAGGGTAAGCTGTGACAAAGCGAGAGAGAGGCATGGACATATATACACTACCAAACGTAAGGTAGATAGCTAGTGGGAAGCAGCCGCATAGCACAGGGAGATCAGCTCGGTGCTCTGTGACCACCTAGAGGGGTGGGATAGGGAGGGTGGATGGGAGGGAGACACAAGAGGGAAGAGATATGAGAACATATGTATATATATAACTGATTCATTTTGTTGTAAAGCAGAAATTAACACACCATTGTAAAGCAATTATACTCCAATAAAGATGTTTAAAAAAAAAAAAGACAAGAAAAAAAAGTGTTTGAGAACAGCGATGAATGTGCCAGCAACCTGTGACCTAAGAAGCTAAAATGTCACCTAGGAAAAGAGGGAACTAACATGTTTGGAAAAAGTATTGTTAGGACTGCTGGGGTCACACCATCCCCCAATTCCAGGCTAAGAAGCTCTGAGTACTAGCTTTCCAGCTTGCCCGGAGCATCAGCTGAGTGTGAAGGCCGACCCAGAAACCCAGCTGTGTACAGCAGCTCTTCTATAACCCAGGCTACATGTTCTCAGGATTAAATTGAGTCCACTGACCACCATCCCCGCCGCTTGCTGAAGAATGAAGGTACAGAAGACTAGGAGTGTTTTTACCCTCCCCAGGGCAGAGCCCAGGCGATAGACACTAAGATGCCTTCCCTGTTTCACCCCCGCTCTTTTCTCTCCCCATGACCTCTGGGTGTGGTAACGGTGCAATCTGTCTGATTCTCCCTCCCTGAGAACAAGGGAAAAGCCCATCTTTGTTCTCTTAGAGTCTGGTAAACATTAAATACTCAACAGACCACCCTGTTCTTCCTCTTTTGTTTCCCTGATAAATTAAAAAACCTGTGTGTGAAAAATTGTGATCACGGACACGCCTTGCTTCTATTTCGTTACTATTCATCTCATCGTCGGGCAATATTTACGTACTGAAATCCATAGATCTTAAATGTAAACTTCAGTGTGTTTCTATTGATATATACAGCCATGTAACCACCCTCCCAGTCAAGACATAGAATATTTCCTTTCTTCTGGAAAGTTTCCTCCCGTTCAATTTCCAGCCCCTTCAGGTAACACTGCTCTGATTTCTATTTCCATTGATTAGCTTTGCCTGTTCTTGAACTTCCAGTCAATTTCCACCTCCCAGAGGCAATCTGTTTTGATTTTTATCACCGCAGATTAGTTTAGCCTGTTCTTGAAATTCATACAAATGGAAGCGTGCAATATAGAGGCTTTTGTGCCTGTATTCCTTTGCCCAGCATTATGCTTTTGAGGTTCGTCCATGATGTCGCATGCAGCAGTAGTCTGTCCTTTTTCTTGCTCAGTAATATTCTGTTGTACAAACACACTACAATTTGTTTATTCATTCTTCTGTTAAAGGGCATTTGGGTTGTTTCCAGTTTGGGGCTGTTATGAACATTCTTGAAAAGTCTCTTTGTAGATACACATTTTTATTGTTCTTGAGCAAATACTAAGAGTAGAATTACTGGGTCGTATAGTAGATGTTTCTTAACTTTATAAGAAACTGTGGAGTTTTCCAAAGTGGTTGTACCATCTTACACTCTCTCCACAACGCATGAGAATTACAGCTGTTCCACATCCTTTTCAGCACTGGGTGCTCTCCATCTTTGTAATGTCGGTCATTCTCGTGGGAGTGACGTGACACTCAGTGTGATTTTAATGAGCATTTCTCTGATGTCTAATAATATTGAGCATCTTTTCATGCCCTTATTGGCTATTGGTTTATCTTCTTTTGTGAGGAGCCTGTGTGTGAGAATTTTGCCCGTTTTAAAATTGAGGTTACCTTTTGTTATTGATCTGTAGAAGTTCTGTCATATATTCTGAATACAAGTCTTTTGGTAGATGTATGTGTTCCAAACATTCTCTTGACCTATGACTTGCATTTTCATTTTCTTAAAGATGTCTTTTGATAAGCAGAAGCTTTATATTTCAGTTAACTTCAAATTATTAACTTTTATCTTCTATGTTAGTGCTTTTTATATCCTCTCTAAGAAATAATTGTTGACCCCCAAATCACAAACCCTTTGCTTTCTTCTAGAACCAATACAATAGCCATGAACCACAGATGGCTATCTATTTAAATTTAAATTAAGTAAAATTTAAATTTTGGTTTCTCAGTCATATTACCCACATTTCAAGTGCTCCATGGCCACATGTGGCCAGTGGCCACCTACTTACTCAGCACAGAGAACAGTTCTGTCATCATAGAAAGTTCTATTGGACAGAGCTGTTCTAGGAGCTTCTACTTTGGGTTTATGGTCTATGTTGAGATAGGGGTCAAGGTTCATTTTTTCCCATATGTTTACCCTGTTGTTCCAGGACTGTTAAAAAAAAAAAAAAAAAGAAGAAGAACTTTCCTTTCAATTGACCTTATACAAAAATCATTGTATTCTACACATAGGTAATGAAGGATAAGAAAATGAAAAAAAAATTCCATTCACAACAGCATCAAAAAAAAAATAGTATACTTAGGAATAAATTTAACAAAGGATGTGAAAGACCCGTCCACTGAAAATTTCAATGTTGCAAAGGGAAATTAAGGAAGACCTTAATATATGAAGAGATATACCAGGTTTGTGGATTGGCAGATTTCAGGTTAAAAGCCATATTACCATAGACTTAAACTACTGAAGTGTCCTTCCTTCAAGGGCCAAAATCCCTTCTCCCTTCTGTTTTTGTATGCTAACGTTCACTCTCCAATACCTTCCAATAGTCATTCATTATATTTTGTCCAGATTTTATTTTATTTATTTTTTAATTTATTTTATTTTTGCTTGCATTGGGTCTTCGTTGCTGTGCATGGGCTTTCTCTAGTTGTGGTGAGCAGGGGCTGCTCTTCATTGCGGTGTGCGGGCTTCTCATTGCAGTACATGGGCTTCTCATCACGGTGGCTTCTCTTGTTGCGGAGCACGGGCTCTAGGCACACGGGCTCAGTAGTTGTGGCTTGTGGGCTCAGTACTTGTGGCTCACGGGCTCAGTAGTTGTGGCTTGCGGGCTCTAGAGAGCAGGCTCAGTAGTTGTGGTGCACAGGCTTAGTTGCTCCGTGGCATGTGGGATCTTCCCGGACCAGGGATCGAACCCATGTCCCCTACATTGGCAGATGGATTCTTAACCACTGTGCCATCAGGGAAGTCCTTTGTCCAGATTTTAAATTGTTATCTGCAAGGTTATACTGAAACATGCTACTCTGCCATTACTGAAACTGGAACCCACCTGCCTAATTCCTCTTGGCCCTTCCTGAATCATCTTAGGTGCCACCTTCTTCCCTGACTCCTCCAGTCTGAGTTGGGATGTTCTCCCAGAGGACTGGGTGCTTCTCTCCATCTGCCATCTCACTCTGTATTGAGCCCATTTCTTTACTTGTCTAGCACCTTCCTTAAGACGATCAGCTCTTGCTGCAGGTATTGTGTGTTTCTTGTCTATGTCCTCAGTACCCAGCACGGTACTAGGCATAGAGTAGGTGCTCATTAACTTTTTGTTAAATGAGTGAATGCATCAATCATGAAGAGATCACAAAACTAAAGCAACTCTTGCCTTGGCAGGAGGCCTCTCCTACAGTTGCAGAAATCAATTCGAGGGCGTAGCCAGGGTTGGCAATCAATTTGAGGGCATACCCAGGTAAGGCTGAAAATAGGACTGGTGAGCCTTAATAGACAGATGGTCTGTTACTAGAGATCCTGAGTGTGACTCCAGCTCCAGAGATACAAGAGATTCAGCAAACTAGCCACATCTAGGACTGCCCTGCACCTGTTTCTGGCCAAGGGAAGCACTGTCTCTGACTGTACCCTGCAGTGCTCCCCGCATCCCCAAGCTCTGTCCTAGAGTCTTCTATGGCACCAATGCCTTGCATTGCTGGAGCTCACAGACCACAGAGCTACTGCAAGGGCATCTTGCACCTTCCATAACTGGCCCACTTTGGAGGCTGCAGGAGACTCAGGTTCCACTGGGGAGACTTCCCACCATTTATTGGTAAGAATGGCTTCAATATAGCCCAGTGAACTCTCTCCCCGCCCAGTGGTTACCCAGTCTTTAAAGCAGACTAGCCCTCATGAGTCACACCTGAAAATGTTCTTGTACACTTAATGTTGGAATAGCAAAGGATGCTCACTAATTAGGCAGGGGGGATTCTGCTGCTGGATGTTGCCTTAATTCAGTTTTCAGGAAACATGTGCCATATTGTTAAGGCTGTCTTTCCAACCTTATAAAACATGTCCTGGTAGATAACCTGGGTGCCATGACGGAGAGAAGAAGGCTAGTTGCGAGTTTCCCATCCTCTGAAACTCAGTTGGCATATGGAAAAGTGATGCTCACTGGCACCTATCAGAGCAGTTAAAACAGCTGAAAATCAACTTGTTCTTCCACAACCTTGGTTACACCTGTGAAAATTTAAAATTACAAGGGCTAACCTCTTAAATACCATCTTGATTAAAATGATAATTAAAACCAGAAGGCATAAACTTCAATAACTGGAACACTGAAAGAACGAGAAACTGTGAGATGTTGACTGAGCTAGCAATTAATATCATGTTATAAGTATCATAAAGAAAAGAAAGGATACTGAAGAATATTTGTACTATAGACTGAATGTTTGTGTTCCTCCAAAATTCCCATGTTGAAACCTAACCCTCCAAGTGAGGCCCCAGTGAGATCCCTCTCTCCTTCCTCCATATGAGGACACAGTGAAAAGTCCATCATCTATGAACCAGGAAACAAGTCCTCACCAGACAGTGAACCCGCCAGCACCTCAACCTTGGACTTCTCAGCCTCCAGAACTGTGAGAAATAAACTTCTGTTACTTACAAGCCATCTAGTAAATATCTATGGTATTTATAGGAGCCTGAACATACGAAGACAATTAGAAAATTCAGAATCACCAAGAATTTTAGTGTCTTTCATTATTTTTGTCACATTCCTACCTATTCTAAATTTTGTCATCATGAAACTGAGATCTAGCTAGCATGTTTGCAAGAAGTTCTCCCGTGTCATCCTAACTTTTGAAAGATGACAACTGTTTATTTTGATAGAATCTTGAAATCACTTGTTTTACTTATTTAAGAATCTCTAGTCCTCATTTTCAGCTTGTTATAAGAAATGCAATTTGGACTTAACCTATTGATTGTGACATCCCCAAGCTCCACCAGCCAGAGTAAAAAGACTGTTCAGACTGTTCTGATTCTTGGTCTTTTCTCCTTCTCACTCTGGGTTGTGTCATGTATTGTCTGAACCTGTGGGATTTTCTGTACCAGAATAGAGATCCTCCGTCGTGAGCACCCATCCAGTCCTCTGGCATTTGCAGTGCATGTCATTTGCTTCCATGACACTCCCCTGCTCACAAAACTTTCATTGATTCCCCAAACTCTTCTCCCTGAGCTTTCAGACCATCCTCTCCCACATCACATGGCCTTTCCAGTGTCAGCTCCCACCAGTCCCCTCGCCAACCCTACCGTCCGGCCATATGGGACCTGACTGTCCCCCTCTGAGCCTTTGCTTGTGCTGTTCCTCCTACCCCTTCTCTGTCAAAATCAAATACGTCCTTTTCTGTCCAACTCAAATGTCCCTGCCTCCATGGAGACTCTCTGATCTCCCAGCAGGAAGGAATCTGCCCCCCTCTGTGCTCCTTTCGATTTTACTGACCTTGCCTTACAGGATGCAGCCCTTCCTGTCTCATGTCAGAGCTATTTGGTATGCTCTTTTCTCTCCCATATACTGCTGTGCTGTACGCTATTCATCTTTGCATCTCTCAAAGGGCCTTGCCATCATTCGACGCTCAATCAATGCACCGGACGGCTGTATCTGCAGGTAGTCCAGAGCCCTGATTCCTGTGAAAGGCACAGCCCCCTCCAGTGTTTAGGGATGTGCTCCTTCCTCTGGGACCCTACGAGAAGTTAGGTCAGGAGGGCAGACTTCTCCCACCTTCGCTTGGCAGAGGGAAAACACCCGTAAGATTCTGGGTTATTCCCTTAGGAATTTTCCAGATTTATGATGAGTTTTTACAAATGGAGCGCCTGCTGCTGTACTGAGTCTTAGCATGCCTCAGGTTCGCCCCAGTCATGAAAAGTGGGGGGCAGTCCAGCCTGTGGGAACCTAGTGTTTCCAGCAGTCACTTTCAGTGGACTTTTAGAGATGCGTAAGCCAAAGACCTACTGAACTCTGTGATGAACCACCAGTGGGAAAATAATAATAACCATTTCACAGGAGCCATAGCCTGTGCTGAGAGCCTTATCTCATGCAACAAGCCCTAACAGTGGCACCAACCAAATCCTTGCGTGTGTGTGAAAGTGCCTTTTGGTTGCTTTCGTTGGTAGTTCCAACTTGCCAGGCAGATGTCAGTCTCTCTGAGGCAAGAAGGATTCTGCTACCTTAGGATGGCCCTCAGCACACCCACAGCTGTGCACTCAGGATACACCTTGTAACTGATGGGGAATTAAAAGTGACTCCTGAACAGAGGTGTATAACTTGGATCAGATACATAAAGCAGTTGGATTTTTTACCTGTTGATATATGGAGACCTCTCAGAATGGCGGCTCTACCTCGGGAACCACTCTGCACTACATCTGCACTTAGCTGGTTCCTGTGACCTTGGTCATTAGCAAAGGCCTTGAGCACAGACATTCTCTTGCTATTAGCTTTTAGGTGCGCTGTACCCCTCCTTTAGTGAGTGTCATATTCAGGAAAATTGCAACTCAAGGTAAAATGTAAGTTCCATTTTTACAAGGTCACCTGTCCTCACCCCTAAACGAAGACCATCCCCACCTGGACAAAATGCACTTAGCAAAGGCTACAAAAGAGGGTATTTGAGGTGTATGATGTCTGGGGCTTGATCTTTTTTTTAAAAAAAAGTCCAAAATATTCAACATAAAAATGTGGTACAAGCCTTTCCCGTACTCTTTCTCTCTGGCAGATTTATGATAATGGGGTTATAATACTTTAACAAGACGGTAAAGAGAATAAATAGCTCCTTAGCAGAAAAAGCACAGGAAAAATGGTTCTTTTATCTTCATTGTCTTTAAAGGATCCAGGTAAGAGGGTTTTTTTCCCCACACACAACAGCAGATATTCCATGAGAAAAATAATCCCCGTTAAAGCTGCTTCTTGGACCTAGAAGCTTTTAAGAAAGGCGATGTCAGCTTTATAAGAGTCTTTCTCCCTCTTTGGTCTGCTTTACTAGTGCTCACTCATATCTGGTTCTTCTCTCCTCCTGGAAACACAGATTACCCTGCCCAGCCTGGTGGTCAGGTGGCTGTGGCTGGTTCTGGCCAATGATCTGTGAGAGGAAGGGGTGTGTGCCGCTTCCTGGCTGAAGGACAGAAGGGCAGGTGTGAGATCTCTTCATGCCCCCTTCCCTGTCACAGGAACCCGGGAGGCTGAGCCTTGGAGATGCTGCAGCTACAGTGGAGAAGCTTCTGTCCACCCCTTGCTGACCCTCAGAAGATGTGTAACTTGAACACAATGAAAACCCATGTTGTGTTTTACTGAGATTTGCGGAGCTGTTTGTTATTGTCTCATAGTCTGATTATGACACATCCTCTCCTGAACAGAAGCCAATGAGTAGGCAGTGACTCTAGAACTGAAGTTCTTATGCTAATATGATCCCAAGTTGGAAACTTCAGGGAAGAAGCCTATCTGTCATCCTTGTATCTTACTCCTTTCAAGGGAACGTTTGTGCTCTTCCCACGCATCAGCAATGATGAGCTCCTAGGGAGACGCTCGGCCTGCCCGGGACACCTCCATGGAGGAGGAGATAGAACTGAGTGGTAGATTCAACACTAGTCCATTTTGAGCTTGCAGACCTGATTGGGGATCTTAACCAGAATGTCGGAGTCATATTCCAAAAAGATACTTACTGCCTGATATCCTACTTGAGGAAGTTCTTTGTGACCAACTGCCCAGGGAGCCTGTTATATAAAGCAGTCAGAATTCAGACATCCTTCCGAGCCATCACCAAGATTCTCTGCTTAGTCTCCTTTCTAAAATCATCTTACTCTCAATAAGAGACACACCCAAGGTGAAGCTAGGGTAGAAGGCAGCCACACTTTGGCATGTGTAGCTCCAACGTGAATGCGTAGGGCCTGGCTGTCTCGCGGGAGGATGGGTGTCCTCTTCTCCCTCCTGCTCTTTACCTGCACCCCTCAGCTCTCCCCAGGATTCCACCAGCCACGCAGGGGTGGACTGATCTTCGCTGAGAGCTGCCCGCTGTGAGCCCAGCGTGTACCAGCAGCTCCACAGGCATCAGCTCACTTAACCTTTACAGTACTCCTAGGAAGCAGATACTATTTTATTTTTACAAATGAGGAATCTCAAGCAGAGAGGTTAAGAATCTAGTAAACTGTTCCAGTACATCTGGAAATGTTTGACTCCAGAGCCCATGCTTGATCCAATATGTGATCAAAGAAAACAAATCTGATTGCTTGCTAATATCTTTGTTGTAATACAAGAAGGAGATTTAAAATTACTGACATGAGATAATTTAATGTAGTGTTAATAACAGGAGCTTTAGAGTCAAAGAGACTTTAGTTTGAGGCCTGGCTCCGAAGGTTTTGTTTGTTTTGGTTTGGTTTTTTAACCTGTGAATCATCACATGAGTTGTTCAGCCTCATTTTTCTCATCTGTAAAGTGGGAAACTTTATAAGTTGAACACTTATAGGATTTACTTCATCTTTTTGTGAAGCTTGGTGAGGTTACACATATAAAATGATCAGCAGACCCTGGCATGTGGCAAATGTTAAAAAAAACTGCTTTTATTATTAGTCTCAATGATTTATCATTCTTTCCTCCATGCCTAATTATCACAGGCACACTTAAAATTGATTGTTTTATATTAAATTTGGCTGAATGGAAAAAATAATGTCTATTTTAGAAAAAATTCCTGTCAAGTAAATGTCAAGTTTACTAAGGTCTAAAATCCTTTTTAACTGCTCCATTTAGGGATTTTTCCACATGTCTGTTTCTTTCAGTTTGCTTATGATATACTACAGCCAAATGCCATGTCTCACACTGCCTCAGACTCAAGAAAGCATTTAAAATGCGGTCCTGAGGGCTGATCCCTTATTGTACTAAAAATAAAAAAAGGTTAGACTTTCTCCTTAGCCTCATTAAAAGCATGTAGAGTTACAATGACCCCTGTTTGAGATGACTCAGAATCACCATCAAGAGAGAAACCATCTACTAGAAGGATGAACTGCCTATTGGAAGACTGGAAACTCAAGTCTCAGCTACCCAGGGTCGATGTGAAATGTTAAGGAAATGTATAAGTCAGCGTTCTCCAGAGAAACAGAACCGACAGGGGGTGGGTGGGTGTGGGTGTGTGTGTGTGTGTGTGTGTGTGGGGGTGTGTGTGTGTGTGTGTGTGTGTGTGTGTGTGTGTGGGTGTGGGTGTGTGGGTGTGGGTGTGTGTGGGTGTGTGTATTTCTATATCTATCTATCCATCCATCCATTCATCCATCCATCTGGGGGAGGGGAGGGGGACAGATTTATTTTAAGGAATTGGGTCATGTGATGGTGGAGGCTGGCAAGTTCAAAATCTGTAGGGTAGGCTGGCAGGCTGGAGACCCAGGGAAGAGTTTGAAGGCGGGCCTCTGCCAGAATTCCGTTTTGCTCAAGGGAGGTCCATGTGTTTCTAGGAGCGCCTTCCTGTGACTGGATGAGGCCCACCCACATTATGGAGATGATCAGTTTTATTCAGAAATGGTATCTTATCTAAAAAAAACACCTTCACAGAAACATCTAGAATAACGTTTGATTAAATATCTGGGTGCCGTGGCCTAGACAAATTGACAAATAAAATTAATCATTACAGGAAGTCATGTTCCCTTTTGGGCTAGGGTGTTCCCATCTGTAAACTCACCTGCATCCTACATCAAACAAATAGATCTCAATAACCCTGCAAAAATCCATCTGTCCCTCCGAGGAGAAGGAAGATAAAGGGGGTTATTATTCCCTGGCCGCTCTACAAGATGTACCCTAATCTGAGTTTGTCCTTGGCTTCTCTTACTACTGCTGTAATCCACACCATATTTTTAAAGCGAGGTAAAGGCATGTTCAGATGTTTACGAGAACAGGAGATAGAAAAGGGAAAGTTCATATTATTTTAGTGGCTTTTTAGTGACTATTATAGAGATTCTCAACCATGCATCTCCATGTGCTTCAATAAAATGATCTTTTCTTTTCATTTAACATGTGTTTACATTTTTTTTCCAGACCTCAATGTCTGAAAATAGGTGCGTGATGGGCTGAACTCTTCTCTCTACCTACAACTAGTTGTTATAGCTCAAGTGCAGGCTGAAGACTGAACAGCAGATGCCGCAGACTGTGTGATGAGACACAACAATGAGAACGCCGCTGCCAGGCTGTGAGGATGAAGGGAGATGCCGATGGAAACGTGAGGATTTGTGCTCAGTTTCTTCCACTTACTCGCTCAGGTCGCTCTCTACCCATCCCCATCTTGCTCTGTGCCCCAGGAAACTGACCTTTGATGGAGGCTCTGGCCACCGGTTGTGGTGTGGGCTTCACCAGTGGGGAGCAAAGGTAAGAAAGGGGTAGGAGAGGGGAAGAAAGGTCTGGATATTTATTGGAGGCTCCCTCCCTGAGAGGTCACACTGGACTAGCTGTGACTCTTGACCATTGTTCCTCTCAGCCAGCCTCTCTGCAGGACTCCTGGTTGCCAGTCATGACCCCTTCAGATCTAGTGCATCTACTCCTCAGTGTTCTGAGCCCTGGCATCCTGCACTATCCTGGGGGCCACCCTCTTCCTGGGCCACAACTTGTGACTAGTCCCTTTATTAAAAGCTCTTCTATATATCCAGGCAAAACTCTAATTCAAAAAGATACATGCACCCCTATGTTCATAGCAGCACCATTCACAATAGCCAAGACATGGAAACAACCTAAATGTCCATCAACAGATGAATGGATAAAGAAGATGTGGTACATATATACAATGGAATATTACTCAGCCATAAAAAAGAATGAAATAATGCCATCTGCAACAACATGGATGGACCTAAAGATTATCATACTAAGTGAAGTAAGTCAGAAAGAGAAAGAGAAATACCATATGATATCACTTATATGTGGAATCTCAAATATGGCACAAATAAACTTATCTACAGAACAGAAACTGACTCACAGACAGAGATCTGACATGTGGTTGCCAAGAGTCAGGGAGGGATGGGCTGAGAGTTTGGGGTTAGTAGATGCAAACTATTACATATAGATTGGATAAACAACAAGGTCCTATCGTATAGCACAGGGAACTATATTCAATATCCTGGGATAAACCATTATGGAAAAGAATATTAAAAAAATGGATATATGTGTATAGCTGAGTCACTTTGCTGTACAGCAGAAATTAACACAACATTGTAAATCAACTATACTTCAATAAAAAATAAATTTAAAAAAAAGCTCTTCTAATTATCTAATTTGAGCGTGCTATCTGTTGCCTGCTGGGACTGACTGATAAGGTATCCAACATAAGTTATTATTTTTCCCTTTTTTGGAAGAGTTTGGATAAAAGAAAATCCTCTAAAACAGTTCTGAGTGTTTTGCAAACCATAACTGACCAAATACATTGTGACATTACTCAGCGTTCTTTAAGCATCCACGTAATCATTTCCTCCATAAATTCAAAGCCCAACATGGATGTCCTTTACCACGCCATGAAAATTATATAATCCTTAATGTTTCCGTTTTATTTCGTTTCAAGGAAACTTAATGCTGAATTCAGTGACTATTGTTAATAATTAATTCAGTCGTGTATCCAGTAACAACTATTTCTCTGCTCCTCAAAACGTTTTCTAAGCTAGTTTTCATCCTATTTTTGCTATTGTCTTTTTTCACTGTTTTCAGTCTGGTGAGTCATCTAAATTCTTTTGGGAATAAGGAGAAAATACATCCCAATTAATAATACTTTCAAAATAAAAATTGAGGCTGGATCAGCAGTTAGACTACTGGAAAGGACCAAGAAACCCAGGTGCACAAGGGTTCACTTGAAAATGAGCCCCAGAGGCAAGAGGCAAAGTACCAGGAGGAAGGCGGGTCCCACACAACAGGCACTGGGTCCAGACAGCACATCCATAACCAGGGCCATCTTTCCACCCACTGGAAGCAACCCCAGCCCCGGATCCCATTTCTGTTTTTTCTGGTCCCTGTGGAGCTTAACGGACATTTAGGAACAGCCCAAACTTACTCTTGGTGTGGGGCTCCTGTCTTGGTCAGCAGAGTCAGCACGAAAAACATGAAAATCACAAAGACTGCGAGACCAATCCAAAATCCAATCACAATGGAATCTACAAGACAGTTAATACTGGGATTAGAATTTCATAGCAGCATAAAACTTAAATAATTGAGGAACCTATGCTTTTTGATACATGAAATGAGAAAAGATGTCAACAATCTTCTGAGACAATCTTGACCCATCAGTCAAAGATGCAGGGATGAGGGAAGAGTCTGTGCCTCCGGATTTCTGTCTCAGGTACTACTAAGAGATGTCAGCCCTCCAGACTCTTGGTTTCCACATCCCAGTGGAGGAATCTAAGACAGAAAATGGGCTGTCTAGGTCCTCAAGATTCCACTGAAGTGTTTTGAGTTAGAAAATCCAATTTTAGCAGAAACTGCAATATGAAGTTTAAAATGACTTCTGATTCAAACCAACCCAATTTTGTATTTTCACACATGCTTCTGCTGGCATAACTCAGCTCTTCATTACATCTTGCAGAGAACATACCAATGACCTCCTGAGCGCTCTTCCTAACTTTGGCCTTTCCCTGTGCCTCATCTCTGTACAAATCTGCTTTATCAGAGCTCTGATAATATTGCTCTTTTATGAAAAACCCTTCAACGAAAATAGACCTGACCTTTTCAGATTAGAAGACATTCCATATACAAAGAACTTGTACAACGTCTGGCATCTGAGAAAAAGGTAACAAACATTTGCAGGCTATTATTGTTAAAATGATCATTTTCTCCCAGTTTACCCCTACTTTAAAACTCATGTTTCCAAGTGGACTAGGGGACACTGTGTCCCTGTACTTATCTGAACTCTTAGGCACAGCTTCCTAATACCCACACCTTTTCAGGGGCCTGTACCTTCACCAGCTGGAACAACTGTCCCCAGACTGGAGCTAATGGAAGTCTGTCTATCCTTCAAAGCCCATTCCTTACACCATCTCCTTCACAAAGCCTAATCTCCCCAACAGATGTGCTTGCTCCCTCCTGTGAACCCCATGACATTTTTGTCTGTGCTTCTCTACATGGGTCTCTCCTTGACCCTATCATGGGTAATAGTCACTAGCGTACGTCTCTCGGATGGGGATGAGACCAGGCTGTCTACCAGAACCTGGTACCTTCCTAACAGGGTCTTAAGTCTGGGAGAGGCGACAGAGTTGAAGTATTTTACATTTTCTGATCTATTCTAAGAAGTTTACCTATGTGGCAATACAATGAGGATACTTAGCAATTAAAAAAAAAAGAGGTAAACAGAACTTATGCACTAAATGTGTTTAAAATACAAAGCATTATTCTAACTAAATTATAAGTATATAGCACTCTAACATGAAGAAATCAGATTAGTAATTTACTTCACATAATTCATACTTTCATTCTACATATACTATAGCCTAGAGGTTAACAACTTTTATTCAACAGCATTTATTCAGCACTCTGGATGCAAAGCTAATTTATCTTTCCCGGGGTTAAGAGTGCCAAAGAAACAGGAATTGTAGATTTTGCCTTACGATCTAATGGAAATGAGGCCTAAACAAGACATAAGGACAAGTACCCAAAAAAACACATGTACACAAGTGCAGCATGTAACAATAGCATCTCAGTTATGGGGGCACAGACTGAAAAGCATCATTGTGCAGATAAACAACAGCTCAATACCCTACACTTCATCAACTGCCTGCACAGCAAAAGGAAATTCTACAGTGACCCACCAGAATCATAAAATCCTCAGCTGAGAATTTAATCTAGTCGTGTTGATTCATTTTCAAATCTCTTTCCTAGGAAGGGGTTCTCATGAGGACAGCTTTCACACCGCCAGTGGTGGCTGGACCCCTATGAGTCCTCCAGTCCCCTATCCCAGAGTGGGCAGGGATGGAGGAGGGTGCCTTTGACCCAGCCTAGTCCCTTGCCCCCGTCCTTCTAGTGAACCCAGGGAGCGGATCACAAAGCAACAATAACGTGGGACCTGGGAGGGTCTCAGCCCTCAGCAAAGTCATGAGGGAACAGAGTGGGAATGAAGAGAGCTTTGGTTAGAATTTGAAAATCCCCATGATCCAATGGCATTTTCAGATGTTTTCTTGATAATGTGGTATCCACGTTTCTCATCACAATATGCTTTAAGCAGCTTTGCTTATTCACTTTCTTCTCCAAAGGAAATTCTGCTTCCTCAGATTATTTCCATTAATTCTCCTCTACCTCATCCTCTGTCACATGGCCCAATCCCAGGGCACTTTCTCACCCTGAGCCCCTTTCAGAGAATATCAGAGATCTCCATCTCATCTCAGGAATAACCAAACCCTCTTGAAGTTTTATTTATATGCCAAGTTTCACAGACGTTAGCATTGCAGTAAAAGGAGGAATGCAGAGCCTCTGGTCTTCCCCAAAGCACCCTTTCTTGGAAGGAAGTCAGAACAGAGGTTTACATAGAGTGAGCGAGGCTCCAAGGAGCCCGGTTCGTTAAGGAAGCCAAGAAAGCCTTCCACAGGGGGTTCTAATAGAGCCGAACAGCTACTTCTGTCCTGCCTAGAGACTGAGCTACTTGGAGACCATTATAGTAAGAGGGTAGAGCAAATTGCCCAGAGGAATCCCAAATAGGATGTGTCATAATAAAATGACTTTCCCTTAGCCTAAGCTCTAATGAATGGAATGAAACGGAGCTGAAAGCTGACAGCTGCACGGTTTCCACTGGTATGATATGTTTCTCCATGTTTTCCACTATAGGGGAGGACGAGAGCAACTATCCCATCCTATTTCCCCTCCCCTCCACCTCTCACACCAGGCAGAATGGCCATCATCAAAAAGTCTACAAACAATACGTACTGGAGAGGATGTGGAGAAAAGGGAACTCTCCTACACTGCTGGTGGGAATGTAAATTAGTGCAGCCACTATGGAGAACAGTATGGAGGTTCCTTAAAAAACCAAAAATAGAATCACCATATGATCCACTAATCCCACTCCTGGGCATATATCCAGAGAAAACCATGGTTCGAAAGGATACATGCACCCCAATGTTCATTGCATCGCTTTTTACGATAGCCAAGACGTGGAAGCAACCTAAATGTCCTTCGACAGAGGAATGGATAAAGAAGATGTGGTATATATATATATAATGGAATACTACTCAGCCATAAAAAAAGAATGAAATAATGCCATTTGCAGCACCATGGATGGACCTAGAGATGATCATATTAAGTGAAGTAAGTCAGAGAAAAACAAATATAATATGATATCACTTACATGCGTAATCTAAAATAATGATACAAATGAACTTATTTACAAAACAGAAACAGACTCACAGACTTAGAAAACAAACTTATGGTTACCAAAGGGGAAGGGTGGGGGGGGAGGGATAAATTGGGAGTTTGGGATTGACATATACGCACGACTATATTTAAAATAGACAACCAACAAGGACCTACTATATAGCACAGGGAACTCTGCTCAATATCTTGTAATAACCTAAATGGGAAAAGATTTTGAAGAAGAATAGATATATGTATATGTATAACTGAATCAGTTTGCTGTACACCTGAAACTAACACAACATTGTAAATCAACTATAGTCCAATATCAAATAAATTTTTTATTTTATTTATTTATTTAATTTTTCTAAATTTTTGGCTGCACCATGCAGCATGTGGGATGTTAGCTCCCCAACCAGGGATTGAACCCACACCCCCTGCATTGGAAGGTGGAGCCTTAACCACTGGACTGTCAGGGAAGTCCCTAAAATAAAATTTAAAAAAGAAAAAAAAATTGTGACCTTTCCATCTCGTGGTTGTATGAAAAATGAGGGTTAATGCTTAAAGAGAGGGTTCAGGACACCAGAGCCAGCACTGTCTTCACACCACTTCTGGTTCCTACGGTGTTAGGGTCAGTTCTGTGGTATGAATTCCTGGCAAGGAGCCAACAGTGGGGCTCTAGTATTTGCCTCTACTGTGCTCCCCATCACACGTCTTACTCTAAGCCCTCACTAGCTCTAGCTCTGTTTCCTATCTTGATGAGTCAGCTTCCTGCTGGCTCATCCACGCATGTATCTGGCATTATCTGCAAGTGGGCACGTGACAAAAGTACAGACTGTGGCCACAACTGATGGTTCAGAATCAGAGGATGCTCCTTTAGTCTCACCTCAACACAGCTGCCAGAGTGGTCCTGCTAAAATGTAAACTCATTGACTCATAGGCTTCTGCTTCTGCTTATCTAAATGTCTCACCTAGCCAAGCCCTTCATAAATGCCCCATTTCTCTTCCTCCCTAAATTTATAACACAATTCTTGAGAGATCTGCCTGTACATACTGTCTCCAGTTCCTCTCCTCTCATTTTTTATTGAACCAATTCTAGCAGTGTTTACTCCTAACACTCTACTGAAACTGCTTTTAAGGTCATTGCCATTAATTTCTACACTGTAAATCCAAGAGTCAAGTCTCAGCCCTCGACTTACTTGACCATAATAGCAGCATGTGACACATTCCACGGTCTCATCTTTGAAACCCTTTCTTCACTTGGCTTCCAGGAAACCACAATCACACAATTTTCTTCTTACCTTTCTATAAATTCAATTCAAACTCCTTTGCTGCTTTCTTCTGAACATCCCCCAATTTCTAAACGCTAGGGTGTCCCAGGGCTCAATTCTGGGACCTCTTTAGTTTTCTAATCAATACTCATTCAACCAGCCTCTTGGGTTTGAATAGGCTGATGACTCTCAAATTTATACCTTCACTGTACACCTACCTCTCCCCTCATGTCCTCTTGGAGGTCTGACGGGTCTCAGTGGAACAAGTCCAAAAATGAGCTCCTGGTGGTGCTGTTTCTCCCAGTCTTCCCCATCTCAGTCAATGGCAATTCATACTGCCAGTTACTCAGATCACAAGTTTCAAATCATCCTTGGCCCTTCTCCTTCTCTTGCACCCTACTGCCAATCCACTGACAAGTCCTGTCAGATCTACCTTCAAAAAGATCCAGAGTATATGTACTTCTTACCACTCCACTGCCCCCACCATGGTCCAAGTCACCTCAGCAGCTGCCTGGATTTTGGCAATAGCCCCCTGCCTGGCCTCTGCTTCCAATCTCATCCCCTTCCTTCCCCAGCTGCAGAGTGATCTTACTGAAACCCAAGCTAGGTACCACGCTTCTGCTCCAAACCCTCAAATGACTTCTCAGAGAAAATGTCGTAAGTCATAAGTCCTTAGCTTGACCTCTAAGGCCCAGTGCCCTCTTCCCCATCACCTGACTTTGTCTCCTGATGTTCTGCCTCTTATTCACCCCTCTGGCACCAGGCTGACCTCCTCATTGTTCCTTGTGTGTTCCATTTTGCTCTTGCCATGGAGCACTTTCTGGAATGTTCTTCCCAAAGTATCTTATAGCTCAATCTCTCACTTCCTTTAGGTCTTTTATCATTTTTCTCCTTCTCAGGAAGGCCTTCCATGGCCATTCTAGCTATACTTTCACCTCGACTCTCCACATCTCCTTTCCCTACTCTATCTTTTATCACCATCTGGCATAGTTCATCTATTTAACTTACTTATTATCTCTCTCCCAGTAAAATGCAAGATCCATATGAGAAAGTGTTTTGTCTTTTCTGTTCACTGTTGTATCTCCAGTGCTTACAATAGTGCTGCACATAACAGGTACTCAACAAATACATGCAGAATGAATGAATGTCCATTCTGCTGGTACCCAGTGTATGTCAGATATATGTCCACTTCTGATAGATACAAGGTTTAATACCAGATCCAAAACTGAAGGCAAAAGGAGAATTTACAATGACCATCAGAGGTTGTTTCTCAGATGAAAGACCCTTTGGAGGTAGGAATCTTAATTTCAGCAGGCAGGAGAACTTAGTCTCACTAGAGATGTAGCTATTGCTATGAAGATCCATTACAGGTCAAATAAATGAAGGTAATTGCTATGGTCATTCCTATCTTCATAAGTGCTTCCCATTGAAATGACTCGCTTTTATTCTTTTGAAACTGCACCTAACTGGCTTTGAATTTTGCTCAGCCAAACAAGGAGACGCACTTGAACGCCAGAATTACAGCATTTTAAAGTGGAAGAGACTATACCAAGGTACACAGTACAATAGTTCACTTACTTTCCTGTATGTCTTGGGGTTTGTTCCTGAAGCTAAGGGCCTCTACTTTAATCAGATCTCTTAATCAAAACAGCAAGGACCCACCCAGGAATTTTTGGGTTTTCCTAATGGGAATGTTAAAAACAAAAGCACTCCTTATTAATGATATAGTGAGTAAAGGAAGTATGTAGTGTATCATACTTCTCCCTACATTTTGTAGGAATTTTTTTCCAGCTATAATCATTTCTAAATGTAATATGCCCCAAAGAGATTTTCAACTGTTTCTGGAAATGCACCAACCAAAACTAAAGCAGCAGGCTGTTTTCTCTGCCCCTTAAACTAAGAAAAAGAGACAGGCGCAAAATGACACAAAAATAAAATCTGTGTCACCAAGCTGTAAAAGCTTATATTACAGGGAAATATATGGCAATTTGCCCAGTCATTTTGATTTCTGCTAAAATTCTTAAGTATCCTTACCTACAGATTTTCCCAGAAAATAACAGATTAAAGAATCAAAGTAAGTTAAAGGGGGTGATTTCACACCCTGACGGCAACAGCCCTCCATCAGATAACTGATGACAGCACATCCTAATGGATTCCATGTACTTTTTTTTTTTTTTTTACTTCCACAAAGAACTACTGAGAAGACATCAATACAGGAATGAGCAAAAGCATTTAATTATTACTATTCACTTCAGGGGTAAATGATATGTGGTTTAGTTAATGATTTTTAAGGAACAAAAATAGAAAGCCCTTGATCCAGGAAATTAGTAACTCCGAAGCCCTTTACAGTCCCATCGCTGGAGACCAGAGGGCAGGAACCAGCCAGGGTATCACTGCTCCTGTCCCTCTAATTGCCCAGCCAGATGGTCTGCCGCAGCCATCAGCAATCAGTAGCATCCAGGCCCCAGGACCTATACATGAAGCCCCGGCTCTTGTGGTCCTTCCTGCAATGAGGGAGTGGGAACAAAGGCTAAGCACTTTATTAGCTGGAATGGGGAGTTGACCACGATGGGGACTCAGGAGGCTCCTGAGCTCCCCTCCTCCCACAGACACATGGAATATACAGCTACATATGGAGCAATTCCCTCTGAAAGAGATCCAGAAACTATCTGAGCAACTCCTACACATCTGACAAATGATTTCCTACTCACATCCAAATGAGTAGGAAAGGCTGAGACACACTCTTGCCATTAACCCCACCCCCAGCACAGCAACATAGCCATCTGAGGTAACCCCCAACTCCCACATTCTCTCTGAGGAAGGGTTTAGACCACACATCTAGAGCCCCACTGGAGGCAGTTCAAGACGGTGGTGTAGGAAGATCCTGAATTCACCTCCTCCCACGGACACAACAAATCTACAACTACATAGGGAATACTTCCTTCTAAAAAAGACCTGAAAACTGGACAAACAGAGCCTCCACAACAAAGGATAAAAAGACAGCATTGAGACAGTTAGGAGATGCAGAAACACAGTCTCACCAAAAAAAAAAACTTCACCCTGGTGCAGTGACCCACAATTGGGAGGGATCTCAAAAATACAGAACTGTTCTCTAAGGAGTGAGGTGGTCTGTGCTCTATAGCAAGCACCCCAAATCTTAGATCCTGCATAGGAGAGACAAGCCCCCAAAATGCCTGGCTTTGAAAACCAATGAGGATTACATCCAGGAAAAACATAGATCTGTAGGGAATGGAGAACCTGCTTTTTAAAGGGCTCACAGACTCCCTTGCCCCAGAATCCAGCACAAAAACACCCGTTTGAAAAGCACCTGGACTATTCATGAAGGAGACCCATTAACTAATCTTCAAGAATCTGCTGGAAAGGCAGGAACCTGCTGGGACTCTTTCTGGTGATGGACACACTGGCAGATGACATTCTTGTGATTTCATTCTACCTTGCTAATGCCAGCACTGGTGGGTGCCATTTTGGAAGTCTCCCTCTAACCTGCTAGTGCCAGTAGGTGTGCCTCAATGAGAGCTCCACCTACCCTTGTGCTACAGCTGCATGCCACAGCTGGGTTGGGCAAGACCCCTGCCCACCCCTGCACTGCAGCAGGCTGGCACATGCAGCCCATACAGGGGATGCCCCTTGAGTGCCCAGCTCTAGTGACCAGGGCATCTGGGGCCCACAGGATTTCCTACACAAGGCCACTCCTTCAAGACTGGAGGAGGCAGCTTTTTGGCCCAATACACAGAAACAAACACAGAGAGTTACTCAAAATGAGGAGACAGAGGAATATGTCCCAAATGAAAGAACAAGACAAAACCTCAGAAAAAGACCTTAATGAAATGGAGATAAGCAATCTACCTGATAAAAAGTTCAAAGTAATGGTCATAAAGATGTTCACTGAACTTGGGAGAAGAATGGAGCAACACAGTAAGAGCTTCAACAAAGAAAGAGAAAATATAAGAAAGTACTAAACAGAAGTTAAAGAGCTGAAGAATATAATAACTGAACTGAAAAACAAACTAGAGGGGTTCAACAGCAGACTGGATGAAGCAGAACACACCAGGAAGACAAAGCAATGGAACTCACTAAGACACAGGAGCAAAAACAAAAAAAAGAATTTTAAAAAGTAAAGATATCTCAAGGGACTTTTGGAATAATGTCAAGCAGAATAACATTCACATTATAGGGGTCCAAAAGGAGGAGAAAGGGCCAGAAAGCTTATATGAAGAAATATTAGCTGAAAACTTTCCTAGTCTGAAGAAGGAAATAGACATCCAGGTCCAGTAAGTCTAGAGAGTTCCAAATAAGATGAACCCAAAGAGATCCACACCAAGACACACCATAATTAAAATGATAAAAGGCAAAGATAAAGAGAGAATCTTAAAAGTAGCTAAAACAAAAACAAAAAAAACTTTACATATACAAGAGAAACCCCATAAGGCTATCAGTAAATTTTTCAGCAGAAACTTAGCAGGTGAAGGGAGTGGCATGACATATTCAAAGTGCTGAAAGGAAAAAATTCCAACCAAAAGTTCTCTACCTGACAAGGTTATCATTCAGAATTGAAGAGTTTAAGAGTTTCCCAGATAAGCAAAACCTAGAGGAGTTCATCACCGTTAAACTGGACTTACAAAAAATGATAAAGAGACTTCTTTAAGCTAAAAAGAAATGGCATTGATTAATAACATAAAAACATTGAGTAAAAATCTCACTAGAATAGGTAAGTCAGTAGTAAAGGTAATGGATCAATCACTTATAAAGCAAGAATGAAGATTAAAAGACAAAAAAATAGAAAAATTAACTAAAACTAAAATAATTAAAGTATGCATAAAATAAAAAATGTAAAAGATGTCATAAATATAGATATATAGATGTATATATACATCTATATAGATGTCATAAAGATGCCAAAAAATATAAAACATGAGGGAGGGAGTAAAAAAAAAAGTAACCTTCTGGAATGTGTTCAAATTTAAGTTGTTATCAACCTAAAACAGACCATTATATGCATAGGGTGTCATATGTAAACCATGGTAGCCACAAACAACAACTTATAGTAAATACACAAAAGAAAGAGGAATTAACCTAAACATAACACTAAAGATAGCCATGAAACCACAAGGGAAGAGAGAAAGAGAAAAAGAAACAGAGAGGAACTACAAAAACAATCCGAAAATAATTAACAAAATGGCAATAAGTACATATCTATCAGTAATTACTTTAAATGTAAGTGGACTAAATTGTCCAATCAAAAGACACAGAGTGACTGAATGGCTAAAAAAACAAGACCCATCTGGATGCTGCCTACAAGAGATCCACTTCAGAAGTAAGGACACACACAAATTAAAAGTGAAAGGATGAGGAAAGATAGTCCATGCAAATGGAAACTAAAAGAAAGCTGGTGTAGCTATACTCATATCATACAAAATAGACTTTAAAACAAAGAATGTAATAAAAGACAAAGAGGATATATATAATGATAAAGAGGTCAATGCAGCAAGAAGACGTAACACTTAAAAAATACATATGCACCCAATATAGGAGCTCCACAATACATAAAGCAAATATTAACAGGCCTAAGGAGTGAAATTAACATCAACAAACTAACAGTAGGGGACTTTAACACCCCACTTACATCAGTGGATACATCATTCAAACAGAAAATCAATAAAGAAACATTAGGCTTAAACGACACATTAGAGCAGACAGATTTAATAGATACATACAAAGCGTTTCATCCAAAAGCAGCAGAGTACCCATTCTCAGGTGCACATGGAACACTCTCCAGGCTAGATAACATGTTAAACAAGCCAAAAAACAAGTCTCAATAAATTCAAGAAGTTTGAAATCATATTAAGCATCTTTCTCAACCACAATGGTATAAAACTAGAAATCAAATATGGGAAGAAAATTGTAAAAACCACAAAAATGTGAAGATTAAACAACATTTAATCTGAACAACCAATGAATCTTTGAAGAAATCAAAGGAGAAATTAAAAAATACCTAAAGACAAATGAAAACAAAAATATGACATACTAAAATCTATAAGAGGCAGCAAAAGTGATTCTAAGAGGGAAGTTCATAGCAATACAGGCCTACCACGAGAAACAAGAAAAATCTCAAATAAACAATCTAACATTACACCTAAAGGATCTAGAAAACAAAGAACAAAGTTCAAAGTTGGCATTAGGAAGGAAATAATAAAGATCAGACCCAAAATAAATGAAAAAAATAGAAAGGATTAATGAAACTAAGAGCTGGTTCTTTGAAAAGATAAACAAAATCAACAAGCCAACAGCTAGACTAACCAAGAAAAAAAACAGAGAAGAATCAAATAAAGTCAGAAATGAAAGAGGAGAAATTACAACTGATACCACAGAAATAGGAAAGATTATAAGAGACTCCTAAGAACAACTATATACCAACAAATTCAACAACCTAGAAGAAATGGATAAGTTTCTAGAAACACACAATCTTCTAAGACTGAATTATGGAGAAATAGAAAATCTGAATAGACCAATTACTAATAAGGAGATTGAATCAGTGATTTCACAAAACTTCCAAACAAACAAAAGTATAGGACCAGGCGACTTCACTGGTGAATTCTACGAAACATTCAAAGAAGATTTAATACCTATGCTTTTCAAACTGTTCCAAAAAAATTAAGAGGAGGAAATGTTTCCAACTCATTTTATAAGGCCATATTATCCTGATACCAAAACCAGACAAGAATATCAAGGGAAAAAAAATCACACGCCAATATCTTTGACGAAAATAGATGCAAAAATCTTCAACAAAACATTAGCAAACTGAATTTAACATACATTAAAAAGATCATACACCATGAACAAGAGGGATTTATTTCAGGGATGCAAAAATGGTTCAGTATCTGCAAATTAATCAACATGATACACCACATTAACAGGATGAAAGATAAAAATCACATGATCATATCAATCGTTGCATAAAAAGCATTTGACAAAAGTCAATGTCCATTTACAAGAACTCTCAACAAAGTGACTATATTAATAGACATTTCTCCAAAAAGACATACAAATGACCAATAGGCACATGAAAAGATGCTCAACATCACTAATTATTAGAGAAATGCAAATCAAAACTACAATGAGGTACCACCTCACACCAGTCAAAATGACCATCATTAAAAAGCCTACAAATAACAAGTGTTGAAGACGGTGTGGAGAAAAGGGAACCCTCCTACACTGTTGGTGGGAATGTAAGTTGGTGCAGCTGCTATGGAAAACAGCACAGAGGTTCCTCAGAAAACTAAAAATAGACCTACCATATGATTCAGCAACCCCACTCCTACCCAGACAAAACTATAATTCAAAAAGATACATGCACCCCTATGTTCATAGCAGCACTATTCACAATAGCCAAGACATGGAAACAACCTAAATGTCCATTGACAGATGAATGGATAAAGAAGATGGGGTACATATATACAATGGAATATGACTCAGCCATAAAAAAGAATGAAATAATGCCATTTGCAGCAACATGGATGCAGCTAGAGATGATCACACTAAGTGAAATAAGTCAGAAAGAGAAAGACAAATACTATATGATATCACATATGTGTGGAATCTAAAATATGGCACGAATGAACTTATCTACAAAGTAGAAATAGACTCACAGCTATAGAGAACAGACTTGTGGTTGCCAAGGGGGAGGGGGGAGGGGGGAGGGGGGAGGGAGAGGGATCAAGTTAGAGTTTGAGGTTGGTAGATGCAAACTATTACATTTTGAATGGATAAACAACAAAGTCCTACTGTATAGCACAGGGAACTATATCCAATCTCCTGGGATAAACCATAATGGCAAAGAATGCATGTATGTGTATAACTGAGTCATTTTGCCATACAGCAGAGATTGGCACAACATTGTAAATCAACTATACTTTAATTTTTTTTTAAAGTATCATCTAAGTACCAAATAGAAACACCATGTTTTTCAGGGCTGTTTATAGGAGAGCAAAGCTTTTTTGGTACAACTTAATATGGCTTATAAACTTATATAATGTTCTCTTGAATGAGTTCTTGGATGCAAGTTGCTGAGATTAAATGTAACAGGATAGCATGGGGGAAAAAAGTGGGTATGGAGGAAATATACCTCAACTTAATAAAAGCCATGTATCAATATAACAAACCCACAGCTAACATCATACTCAACAGGGAAAAACTGAAAGCTCTTCCTCTAAGACCAGGAACAAGACTAGGATGCCCACACTCGTCACTTTTATTCAACATAGTATTGGAAGTCTTAGCAATTAGACAAGAAAAAGAAATAAAAAGCATCCAAACTGAAAAGGAACAAGTAAAACTTTCACTATTTGCAGCTGACATGGTACTATATGTAGAAAACCCTGAAGACTCCACCAAAAAACTGTTACAACTATAAAAATGAATTCAGTAAACTTTCAGGATACAAACTCAATATACAGAAACTCTGGTATTTCTATACACTGATAATGAACTATCATAAGTAGAAATTAAGAAAACAATTCCATTTACAATTGTATCAAAAAGAATAATATACCTAAGAATAAATTCAACCAAGGAGGTGAAAATCTCTATGCTGAAAACTGTCAGACTCTGACAAAAAAAAACCTGAAGAAGACACAAATAAATGGAAAGATATTCTGCATTCAAGGATTGGAAAAATTAACATTGCTAAAATGTCCATACTATGCAAAGCAATCTACAGATTCAATGCCATCCCTAATGAAATACCAATGACATATTTCACAGAACTAGAACAAATAATTCTAAAATTTGTATGGAAACACAAAAGATCCTGAATAGTCAAAGCAATCTTGAGAAAGAACAAACCTGGAGGAATCATACTCCCTGATTTCAAAATATACTATGAAGCTATAGTATCAAAACAGTATGATATTGGCATAAAAACAGACACACAGATCAATGAAGAAAAGAAAGAGCCCAGAAATAAACCCACACATATATGGACAATTAATCTATGACAGTGGAGCCAAGGACATAGTATGGGGAAAGGACAGTCTCTTCAACAAATGGTGTTGGGAAAACTGGACAGCCACATGCAAAAGAATAAAACTAGATCACTATCTTATACCATACACAAAAATTAACTCAAAATGGATTAAAGGCTTGACTATAAGACCTGAAACCATAAAATTTCTAGAAGAAAACATAGGTGATAACCTTATTGACATCATTCTTAGTGATGTTTTTAGAGATCTGACTCCAAAGGCAAGGGAAACAAAAGCAAAATAAATAAATGGGACTACATCAAACTAAAAAGCTTCTGCACAGTGAAAGAAACCATCATCAAAACAAAAAGGCAGCCTACTGAATGGGAGAAATCTGTAAATCATATATGCAAAAGGGGTTAATATAAAAAATATAGAGAACACAGACAATACAACAACAACACACACAACTCTACTAAAAAATGGGCAGAGGATCTGAATAGACATCTTTCCAAAGAAGAATACAGATGGCCAAAAGGCACATGAAAAGATGTTCAATATCACTAACTATTAGAGAAATTCAAATCAAAACCACTATGAGATATCACCTTACAACTGTTAGAATGGCTCTCAAGACAAGAAATAGCAAGTGTTTGAGAGGATGAGAAGAAAAGGGAACACTTGAGCGCTATTGGTAGGAATGTAAATTGGTGCAGCCACTATACAAAACAGTATGGAGATTCCTCAAAAAATTAAGAATAGAACTACCATATGATCCAACTATTCTACTTCTAGGTATTTATCTGAAGAATATGAAAACACTGATTTGCAAAGATGTATAAACACCTATGTTCATTGCAGCATTATTTTTTTAATTTAATTTTTTTTAAACAGCAGGTTCTTATTAGTTATCCATTTTATACATATTGGTGTATATATGTCAATCCCAGTCTCCCAGTTCGTCCCACCTCTCCCCCCCTGCCCCGCCACTTTCCCCCCTTGGCTCTTCCACATTTTTCATCATTAGTGTATAGGAATGCAAGAGATTTCTGTGCATTAATTTTGTATCCTGCTACTTTACCAAATTTATTGAGTAGCTCTAGCAGTTTTTTTAGTGGCATCTTTAGGATTCTCTATGTATAGTATCATGTCATCTGCAAACAGTGACAGTTTTACTCTTCTTTTCCAATTTGTATTCCTTTTATTTCACTTTCTTCTCTGACTGCCGTGGCTAGGACTTCCAAAATTTTGTTGAATAATAGTGATGAGAGTGGATATGCTTGTCTTGTTCCTGATCTTAGAGGAAATGCTTTCAGTTTTTCACCATTGAGAATGATGTTTACTGTGGGTTTGTCATATATGGCTTTTAATATGTTGAGGCAGGTTCCCCCTATGCCCACCTTCTGAAGAGTTTTTATCATAAATGGGTGCTGAATTTTGTCAAAAGCTTTTTATGCATCTATTGAGATGATCATATGGTTTTTCTCCTTCAGTTTGTTAATATGGTGTATCACATTGATTGATTTGTGTATATTGAAGAATCCTTGCATCCCTGGGATAAATCCTACTTGATCATGGTGTATGATCCTTTAAAGTGTCGTTGGATCCTGTTTGCTAGTATTTTGTTGAGGATTTTTGCATCTATATTCATGAGTGATATTGGTCTGTCATTTTCTTTTTTTGTAGTATCTTTGTCTGGTTTTGGTATCAAGGGGATGGTGGCCTCATAGAATGAGTTTGGGAGTGTTCCTTCCTCTGCAATTTTTTGCAAGAGTCTGAGAAGGATGGGTGTTAGCTCTTCTCTAAATGTTTGATAGAATTCACCTGTGAAGCCATCTGGTCCTGGGCTTTTGTTTGTTGGAAGATTTTTAATCACAATTTCAATACTTGTGATTGATCTGTTCATATTTTCTATTTCTTCCTGGTTCAGTCTTGGAAGGTTATACTTTTCTAAGAATTTGTCCATTTCTTCCAGATTGTCCATTTTATTGGCATAGAGTTGCCTGTGGTAGTCTCTTAGGATGCTTTGTATTTCTGTGGTGTCTGTTGTAACTTCTCTTTTTTCATTTCTAATTTTAATGATTTGAGTCCTCTCCCTCTTTTTCTTGATGAGTCTGGCTAATGGTTTATCAATTTTGTTTATCTTCTCAAAGAACCAGCTCTTAGTTTTATTGATCTTTGCTTTGTTTTCTTTGTTTCTTTTTCATTTATTTCAGCTCTGATCTTTCTTTCTTTCTTTCTTTCTACTAACTTTGGGTTTTGTTTGTTCTTCTTTCTCTAGTTCTTTTAGGTGTAAGGTTAGATTGTTTATTTGAGATGTTTGTTTTCTTTTTTTTTTTTTTTTTTGTGGTACATGGGCTTCTCACTGTTGTGGCCTCTCCCGTTGCAGAGCACAGGCTCCGGACACGCAGGCTCAGTGGTCATGCTCATGGGCCCAGCCACTCCGCGGCATGTGGGATATTCCTGAACCAAGGCACGAACCCATGTCCCCTGCATCGGCAGGCAGACTCTCAACCGCTGCGCCACCAGGGAAGCCCATTTGTTGTTTCTTGAGGTAGGATTGTATTGCTACAAACTTCCCTCTTAGAACTGCTTTTGCCACACCCCATAGGTTTTGGATCATCGTGTTTTCATCGTTATTTGTCTCTAGGTATTTGATTTCCTCTTTGATTTCTTCAGTGGTCTCTTGGTTATTCAGGAACGTATTGTTTAGCCTCCATGTGTTTGTGTTTTTTACGTTTTTTCCCCTGTAATTGATATCTAATCTCATAACGTTGTGGTCAGAAAAGATGCTTGATATGATTTCAATTTCCTTAAATTTACTGAGGCTTGATTTGTGACCCAAGATGTGATCTATCCTGGAGAATGTTCTGTGCGCACTTGAGAAGAAAGTGTAATCTGCTGTTTTTGGATGGAATGTCCTATAAATATCAATTAAATCTATCTGGTCTATTGTGTCATTTAAAGCTTGTGTTTCCTTATTAACTTTCTGTTTGGATGGTCTGTGCTTTGGTGTAAGTGAGGTGTTAAAGTCCCCCACTATTATTGTGTTACTGTTGATTTCCTCTTTTATAGCTGTTAGCAGTTGTCTTATGTATTGAGGTGCTCCTATGCTGGGTGCATGTATATTTATAATTGTTATATCTTCTTCTTGGATTGATCCCTTGATCATTATGTAGTGTCCTTCCTTGTCTCTTGTAACATTCTTTATTTTAAAGTCTATTTTATCTGATATTGAGTATTGTTACTCCAGCTTTCTTTGGATTTCCATTTGCATGGAATATCTTTTTCCATCCCCTCACTTTCAGTCTGTATGTGTCCCTAGGTCTGAAGTGGGTCTCTTGTAGGCAGAATATACATGGGTCTTGTTTTTGTATCCATTCAGTGAGGCTGTGTCTTTTGGTTGGAGCATTTAATCCATTCACGTTTAAGGTAATTATCGATATGTATGTTCCTATGACCACTTTCTTAATTGTTTTGGCTTTGTTTTTTGTAGGTCCTTTTCTTCTCTTGTGTTTCCCACTTACAGAAGTTCCTTTAGCATTTGCTGTAGAGCTGGTTTGGTGGTGCTGAATTCTCTTAGCTTTTGCTTGTCTGTAGAGCTTTTGATTTCTCCATCGAATCTGAATGAGATCCTTGCCAGGGAGAGTAACCTTGGTTGTAGGTTCCTCCCTTTCATCACTTTAAATGTCATTCCCCTCCCTTCTGGCTTGTAGAGTGTCCACTGAGAAATCAGCTGTTAACCGTATGGGAGTTCCCTTGTATGTTATTTGTTGTTTTTCCCTTGCTGCTTTCAATACTTTGTCTTTAATTTTCGCCAATTTGATTACTATGTGTCTTGGCGTGTTTCTCCTTGGGTTTATCCTGTGTGGGACTCTCTGTGCTTCCTGGACTTGGGTGGTTATCTCCTTTCCCAGGTTAGGGAATTTTTTGACTATAATCTCTTCAAATATTTTCTTGGGTCCTTTCTCTCTTTCTTCTCCTTCTGGGACCCCTAAAATGCGAATGTTGTTGCATTTAATGTTGTCCCAGAGGTCTCTTAGTCTGTCTTCATTTCTTTTTATTCTTTCTTCTTTATTCTGTTCTGCAGCAGTGAATTTCACTATTCTGTCTTCCAGGTCACTTATCCATTCTTCTGCCTCAGTTATTCTGCTATTGATTCCTTCTAGTGTAGTTTTCATTTCAGTTACTGTATTGTTCATCTCTGTTTGTTTGTTCTTTAATTCTTCTAGGTCTTTGTTAATCATTTCTTGCATTTTCTGGATCTTTGCCTCCATTCTTTTTCCGAGGTCCTGGATCATCTTCACTATCATTATTCTGAATTCTTTTTCTGGAATGTTGCTTATCTCCACTTCATTTAGTTGTTTTTCTGGGGTTTCATCTTGTTCCTTCATCTGGTACATAGCCCTCTGTCTTTTCATCTTGTCTATCTTTCTGTGAATGTGGTTTTTGTTCCACAGGCTGCAGGATTGTAGTTCTTCTTGCTTCTGCTGTCTGCCATCTAGTGGATGAGGCTATCTAAGAGGCTTGTGCAAGTTTCCTGATGGGAGGGACTGGTGGTGGGTAGAGCTGGCTGTTGCTCTGGTGGGCAGAGCTCAGTAAAACTTTAATCCACTTGTCTGCTGATGTGTGGGGCTGGGTTCCCTCCCTGTTGCTTGTTTGGCCTGAGGCAACCCAACACTGGAGCCTACCGGGGCTCTTTGGTGGGGCTAATAGCGGACTCTGGGAGCACTCACGCCAGAAGTACTTCCCAGAATTTCTGCTGCCAGTGTCCTTGTCCTCATGGTGAGACACAGCCACCCCCTGCCTCTGTAGGAGATGCTCCAACACTAGCAGGCATGTCTGGTTCAGTCTCTATGGGGCCACTGCTCCTTCCCCTGTGTCCCGATGAACACACTACTTTGTGTGTGCCCTCCAAGAGTGGAGTCTCTGTTTCCCCCAGTCCTGTCGAAGTCCTGCAATCAAATCCCACCAGGCTTCAAAGTCTGATTCTCTAGTAATTCCTCCTCCCGTTGCCGGACCCCCAGGTTGGGAAGCCTGACATGGGGCTCAGAACCTTCACTCCAGTGGGTGGACTTCTGTGGTGTAAGTGTTCTCCAGTTTGTGAGTCACCCACCCAGCAGTTACGGGATTTGATTTCACTGTGTTGCGCCCCTCCTACCATCTCATTGTGGCTTCTCCTTTGTCTTTGGATGTGGGGTATCTTTTTTGGTGAGTTCCAGCATCTTCCTGTCGATGACTGTTCAGCAGTTAGTTGTGATTCCAGTGCTCTCACAAGAGGAAGCGAGAACACGTCCTTCTACTCTGCCATCTTGAACCAATCCACAGCATTATTTATAATAGCAAAGATTTGGAAACAACCTAAGTGTCCATCAATGGATGAATGGATAATGAAGATGGTACAAACACACAGAGAAAATGGAATATTACTCAGTCATAAAAAAGAACGCAATGTTGCCATTTGAGACAATATAGATAGACCATGAGGGTATTATGTTAAGTGAAATACACTAGAGAAAGACAAATACTGTATAATTTCACTCATATGTGGAATCTAAAACAAACAAACAAAACAAACAAAAAATTGATAGACACAGAAAACAGATCAGTGGTTATCAGAGGGGAAGGGAGTTAGGGGACAGGTGAAATGGGTAAAAGGGGTCAACTGTATGGTGATGGTGGATAACTAGACCTTTGGTGATGATCACTTTGTAGTGTACACAGATGTTAAATATAATTTTGTACACCTGACACTTACATAATGTTATGTACCAATTTTACCTCAATTAAAAGTAAAAGACTCCCACTAGAGAGACAAGCCTCCTAAACATCTAGCTCTGAAAGCAGACAGGGCTTTTGTCCATGAGAATCCAAGTTTATAGCAAACAAAGGAGCAGTTCTTCATGAGCACACATGACTACCTCCCCAGGGCTCAGTGCAGGGGGAGCAGGCAAAAACACCCATTTCCCAGTCTTTCTCTGAAAGGGGTTTATCTGCTTACTTTAGAAGATGATGCCTGAGGGCCAGACTTCTAATTTATCAGGCATCTAGGGGCCAGCTGTGATCCTTCCCAGGGACCAGTGAAGCCAACAGATACTTCCCTGCCTTCTTCCTCTAGCCCACTCCAATAATAAAAAACCAAGTTGTCAGTATCTCGCTGGAAGGAGCTTTTATACAAGTCTGGTGCCCCAGCCTTTGCAGCTGCTGTCCAAGGGACTGCCTGATATCCCAGCTCTGATAGCCATGAGTCCGACAGGACTGTAGTTCTTAAAAAGCCTGACAGCACCCTTCCATGGCTCTCCACCAGGCTCAGCACAGTAGAGGCAGACAAAATGCCCATTTCCCAGTTTCTCCCTGGAAAGAATTTAACTATTTACTCTGCAGCTGCTGCCTGAGGTTCTGCTTCTAATCAAACTGCATCTAGGCACTGACCACAATCCTCTCCTTCCAGACACAGACAGGTCTCGACACACCCTCAGTTACGAGGAGCTACTGATACAAAGAAGTTTGCTTGAACAATCATACAAGTTTGAGAGAAAACTAAGATCTCAGGCCTGGCTGAATGACAAGGTTCATTTCCTATATAAGACTCTGCTAGACTGGGAGTGGTGGCTCTTTTATCTAATGCACAGAAACCAAAACAGAGAGTCAAGGAGACTGAAGAAATAGAGGAATATATTCCAAACAAAAGAATAAGATAAATCTCCAGAAACAGACCTTAGTGAGAATTCAAAATAACGGTCATAAACATAGGGGTAAGCTCCTTGACATCACTCTTGGTAATGAGTTTTTGGATTTAACACCAAAAGCAAAGGGAACAAAGGCAAAAATAAACAAGTGGGAGTACATCAAACTAAAAAGCCTCTGCACAGCAAAGGAAACCATCGACAAAATGAAGAGGCAAATTATGGAATATGAGAAAACATTTGCAAATCACATATCTGGTAAGGGGTTAATATCCAAAATATACAAGGAACGCATACAACTCAATAGCAAAAAAACAATGCAATTTAAAAATGGGCAAAGGGCCTGAATAGACATTTTTCCAAAGAAGATATCCAAATGGTCCACAGGTACATGAAAATGTGGTCAACACTGCTAATCTTTAGAAAAATGCAATTCAAAACCTCAAGGAGATATCATCTCACCACTGTTAGAATGTCTGTTACCAAAAAGCCAAGAGATAACAACCGTTGGTGAGGATGTGGAGAAAAGGGAGCCCTTGTGCATTGTGGGTAGGGATGTAACTGGTGCAGCCACTATGAAAAACAGCATGAAATTTCCCCAAGAAATTAAAAGTAGAACTACCGTATCATCCAGCTTTCCCATTTCTGGATATATATCCAACGGAAATGAAAGCGTTATCTTGAAGAGGTTATCTATACTCCCGTGTTCACTGTAACATTATTCACAATAGCCAAGGTACGGAAACAACCTAAATGTCTATTCATGGATGAATGGATTAATTAAATGTTATAGATAGGTAGATAGCTAAATAGATATTTGAGTATCATTTGGCCTTTAAGAAGAAGGAAATACTGTCATTTATGACAAGATTTGTGAAACTGGAGGGCATTATATGAAGCAAAATAAGCTAGACAGAGAAAGACAAACAGTGCGTGGCATCACTTACATGTGGCCTCTAAAAAAAAGAAAAGAAGTCGAACTCATAGAAATAGAGCAGAAAAGTGGTTGCCAGGGGCTGGGGGATTGGGGAAATCAGGAGAGGCTGGTAAAAGAGTATAAACTTTCAGCTATAAGCTGAATAAGATCTAAGGATCTAATGTATAACATGGAAAGTATAGTTGATAACACTGTTTTGTACAATTGAAATTTGCAAGGGAATAGAACTTAAATGTTCTCACCAATGAATAAACAATCAAACAAATACATACCTGAGGTGATGGATGTGTTAACTAACTCGACGGGGGGAATCTTTTCACAATATATAAAATATATCAAATTATCACTTTGTATACTTTAAATATATTACAATTTTATTTGTCAAGTATACCTCAATGAAGCTGAAAAAAACAGAAAGCCCACTTTGCAAGTAGGAGTGAGGAACCATGAATGCCAAGACAGCTTAGAGTGGCAGCGGCCAGGAAACACAAAAGAAGTGAAAGCATTTCCTTTGCCACATTTGCATCTTCAATTCTAGTCTCTCTTGTATTTCCTAACATGTTCCATTAAGCTGAGCCAGATAAGAACCTACGACTTTTATGGTGCTGCGGACATTCATTCTGAAACAAGCAAACATCTCTGGACCATTTATGGGGTAACCACGACAGGACCCGGTAGTGAGCAGCACTTTCTGCTTATCATGTCAACTCTGTTTAAGTAAACCGAGCTGCTTCCTGCTGGCCAGTCAGCAGGCAGTTATGACTGGAGGTGGACGGTAACCTTTCATAGAGTTATATTTCCTTGCTCTGTGCTGGATCATTAATCGCTCCAATAACACAAAGCACAACGCATGCCTATAACACAGAGCTGGGAATGACTGCGGGCTATTCTGGTCCATCACTACGAACACACACAGACAGACTGCTTTCCACAGCCCCAGAAACCCAGTGGGGCTGAAAGGATGTTGCGGACTGTTACAAGAGAAGGTTCTTCAAATTAGAGTTCCAGATTCTATTTGTGTACACATTTTTGATGGTCCAAATGTTCACATGGTTTCGGAGAGCTGGCATCATTAATTTTTTAAAAATCTCAATTTGAAAGTGACATTGATTCATGTTCCGCCACTAAGGGAATCTTTCAAGTTCTTCGTCACTCATATTATACATCCTTGAGCAATAAGCCTATATTTGGAGGGGTGTTTTCCAGGGATTTGGGGGTAGAGGACAGATTTCTATAAAAAGAATGTTCAGGAAAAGTAAACACTGGGGATTTCACAGGTTAAAGCGAACACACATCATGGTTACAATGGGGAATTGCACAAGACTTACATTTGTGAGCCTTCAGTCCTTCAAAGGAAACTGGTCCAATCTCATAATACTCATATTCCCAGGTGTAATCAGAATTAGATGCAGATTGATGGGACGTCCCATTAGAAACTAACCTCTGGGCAGACATCTCCACCTGCAGAAATGGAGAAAGGCGAGTGTAGAGTCTGTTAACGCATCCACATTGTCCTTGACCCCGTTCAGGAGGTCAGCAGGCAACAGCCTCAGGGAGGTCCTATCCACCAGGTCAGGGAAAGCCCTCCCTGGCTGCCTGCATTCCCAGTGGCCATTACTTCCTTTTATCTCTCCACGAGACTGGTATGCATTATTTGCAACCAGAGGCCATGCCTTCTTTCATGGTTGTTCCCCCAGAACTTAACCCAGTGCCTGGCACATAACCAACTTCCAATAACTGATGAAAGAAGGAAGTAAGAAGGGGGAGAGTGTATCAAAATCTCTGAGCTCACGACTTCAGCCACATCACCTATCACCACCTATGCGGAGCCTACAGAGAATAAATAAAATCAGTATCAGAAGAGAAGAAGTCCAGTAGACGTCTACTGGGCACCTACCATGCAAAAATAAAGACATGGGACCTATGTCTTATGAAATAGGGGTGGAGAAAAAAGAAGGGGACAACAAAAGTCACATCATTGGAGAAGATCCTCAGTGGAATCCCTATCTTGGTCACTGCTAACTCCTGAAATCTGTCCTATTTTCAGGATGTCCCAATGCCTTGTTTGTTATCATTTGAGATTTTAAAATGCTGACTTCTTTGTGAGACGAGGTTGTACTGTGCAGCACGGATACCAAAGGCAACAAGTGCACAGAGCCAATATTCAGTACTGAGCATCTGCTGTGTGTGAGGCACCATACATTGTGGGCTAGGAGGAGATGCTAGACCAGGACTCCAGAGACCTCCCCTAAT
Organism: Orcinus orca; assembly: GCF_937001465.1. Taxonomy (NCBI): domain Eukaryota; kingdom Metazoa; phylum Chordata; class Mammalia; order Artiodactyla; family Delphinidae; genus Orcinus; species Orcinus orca. The sequence continues at coordinate 70,586,189 of NC_064570.1, forward strand.
AATGGGGAAAGAACACTAAGTGACAACAGTAATATAAGGGGGAATCTGAATAAAGTACCAGCCAAAACCAAGATCCACTGAGCAGTATAACCACTAGATCCCACTCCACAAGAGCTTTCTGAAGCTCCCCTTCTCCCACCCGCCATGGGGCAGTACCACCCACCACTGCCATTAGGGCACAACCCCCAGAGAAACTGAGGCAAAATCACCACCACCCCTCTGGCCCAAGGCACGAGTCTCACCTTTGCCTCTTCCGTTCTTCCCCAGGCCAGTCCTGGACTCCATAGGAACAGACTCCAACCCCTCACATTCTATTGTTCAAAAGATGGTGTGCTATGACCCAGAGACGCATGCCAGTATCAGAATTAGAGGGTGACTCTGAGTGCCCCCCCAGGCGAATCACTCCTCCAAAGGTAGAAGAGAATGTACCAATGATCCTTTGGGAAAGAAAGCTACACAAATTTTAAGAAAAGCTGACCTTTGAGTAAGGATTCAGTTACCTTCCTAATACCAGCACAAAAATAACATAAAATCATTACCACCATATCTTCTTTGGCATTTCTAGTATTTGAACAAGAGTTGATTTCCCTCGACGATGAAATAGATGAGGGTCTTCATCATTGATTTTCTCTCCATTTGCTATGCTGCCAGGGAAGACACTTCAGCTCTCCCAGCCACATTTTCCTCAACTGCAAAACCGACCATCCTGACTTCCTGTTGTTGGCAGGAAGTGGTCTGGCTACAGTCACTAATTGACACCATCACCATCCACCTGGCTCACTTCTTGAGACCCCTGCTTTTTCTGCTTCTACTCTTACGGATCCGTTGCAATCCATTCTCCACACATCAGCCAAAGATCTTTTAAAAAGACAAATTACCCTGTCACTCTTTTGCTTAGTACTTTTAAATGGCTTCCCATTGCTCCAAGGACAAAGTCTAAAATCCTTAAAATGTCTTACAAGGTCATGGCTTGAGCCCTGCTGTCTCCTCTCATCTTGCCTCCTTCCCTATACCAAGCCGCACTTGGATTTCTTGCAGTTCCTCAAATACTTCATGCTCCCTGGAATGGGCACACATACTGTTCCCTCCGGCAGGAGTATTCCTGCCTACCACTACCACTCCTACCACTTCATCCTAACCCACCCCTCCTTCTCTGCATACTCTTGTCATCTACACCGGAATCATCAAATCCAGCCCACTACCTGTTTTTGTATAGCCTGCAAGTGAAAAATATTTTAATACATTTAACGGTTGGGGAAAAAAATCAAAACAATGATATTATTTCATGACCTGAGAGAATTATGTGAAATTCAAATATCAGAGTCCATAAATAAGGCTTTATTGGAACACAGCTACCCTCGTTTGTTTTTGTATCTTTTGTCTTCTCTAGCACTATAACAGCTGAGTAGTAGTGACAGAGATAGTAGAGCCGCAAAAACCTAAAATATTTACTTTCTGATATTTTATAGAAAAAGTTTACCAACCCCTCCCCGCCTTGAGAGCCATGGGAAAAAAATGATCTGAGCTTCTGTTTTCCCATCAGGAGAATGAAGGTGATAACAGTACCTACATCATGGAGTTGCTGTACAGATTAAGTGTGATGTTGCATGAAATGTGCACAGCCAGGACCCAGGTTGAGGTCAATCAAGAGTAGCCAGCACTATTATTATAAGCTAAGAAGTGCTAGTCTGGGATAGAAAAGCCTAGGTTTATTCTTTAGACAACACCAACTCCCCTGTCAGCCAGTTCCTATCAACTTCACCATGTGGTTAATTGATCTGTGTGGTCTAGACAAATGAATAAAATGACTATAATAAAACATAAGTCAAAAGGCATTCGTTTCAATGGTTTAAAAATCATAATGAGAAACGTACATCATGGGATTCATGATGTTTCATCAAGTCAAAAATAAGGTAATAATGTCTCTTTTTTTAAGGAAAATAAGATGAAGTCTGGTTTGAGCATATCATTTTTATTGGAAATCAGCATTACAGCCAATGTAATAAGCAGATGGGCTTCATCTGGTGTCAAAAATAGAAAAAAGTACATGAAACAATGGAGAAAATAAAGATGAGAGAGTGTTTTCCATGCTCTGAGCATCACTCCCCATGGCTATGCTCTTCTCCACATCCGTGCACAGTGGTTCCCCATCCGTGGCCGCCCAGGCCCATGGGACCAGAGGGTCTTCCTGTCGGCTCAGGAAGAAGCATTAGCACCACCTGCACAGGGCCAGCCAGGAACTAGCAAGCAAATATCTGTATAAGAGTCAGATACCAAGAAGCATCAACCACTTACCTACCACAGAGAGAGTGTCTTTTCATTCCTCTTTTTCTCTCCCTTACATCATTCCTGTTCTTCTAAGTGAACTATTTAAGGATGGAGGGAGACCATAGGTGAAAAGGTCCTGAGAGTGCAAAGGCTGCCCTTTAAGAGAGGACACCTGACAGATGCCTGGAGACAAGAGGTTCTCTGGGGAAGCAGAATAGGATGCCGGCCACCCCGCTCCCACCCAAGCAGACACCGTTGTGGAGGACTTCAGATAAAAGGAGCTGCTTGTGTTTTCACTGGCTATTTCCTCTCAGTTCTTGAATTCCAGAGATAGATCTGGAGGACAGAACCTCTGGCTTCTGCTTTCACCTCGCACCCTTGAAAAAGTCCATGAGGTAATGTTTTCATGCAAGTCTCAGATCAACCAGCTTGGGCCATCACATGCACAAGGACGAACAACAAACAGAAGGCAGGGTTTTGTATAATGTCCATTGTCATAGTCCAGGGTTGCCTGTCTGAGCTTTGCAGACACAGAAGCTAGCACTGTTTCACCATTTGGAAACTGCCAGCATGTCTGGGTATCAGCCTCCAGAGGGTGATATTCTCATCACAGTGAGGAATGTCTGGGCCTTAACACACACTGAGGGAGAGGCAGGGGGTTGCGCACTGAGGCTTACTCACAGGGTGCTGGAATCAGACAGGTGCTCTCTTCAGAAAGCGGCAAACAGGAAACGCAGACCTCGGTGTGCGGCTGCCCTCTGCACCCACTCTGCTCCTGCACACCCCCTCCTGAGAGTCTCTTAATGTCAGCTTTCTTCATAATATTAGCATCACTAAAAATAACTTCTTCCAGAGGAAACAGATCCCAAACAAGCCTCCGGGAGCTGCATGGAGACTAATTGATCTTCTGAGCGTCTTGCCAACAACAATAATGAAAAATTATGACTGCACCTCACAGCCCCACCTGCAAAGGAAGTTTACCTTTTCCAGGTGTGCACAGGGTAGCTTAGGCCAGCTTATGGGGGTGGGAGAGGGAGGGAAGACCTCAAATACAAACAGAGAGGGCTATTAGCAGGTCCCAGACACCTCTCACGGCAGTCTAAATAGCCCTCTTCTCCCACCCACCTTCCCAACACTTTCATCTCTCCTTTCAATTATCCAGTCTTTCCTCCTCCAACCCAGATTCCCACACCACTCCTGGGCACCCTCTTGCCTTCTTAAAGACAGGTCAAGCAATTCTCTCCACCTCCCTGAATTTGGGAAGATGTATATGGACATGGGACTAAAAACTCTTCATCAATAGCCTTGGTGGGTCATGTTGGGTACACGGGCCAGGGGAGCTGTTTCCTTAGACCTGGACCTTTATTTCCATGTTAAGGGGTAGACATCAGCATGTGAGTTTTCCAAGTGGCCACCAACTCAGGCAGGGGATTAGCACATTAAAGAGAGAACCAAAAGATGCCTATAAACCCTAAAAAATGAGCACATATGCACGCACGCACACAAAACTGACAACACAGCCAGGAAGATACTCCAAGCAGCTGTTGGCCAGGCCACAGACCCAAAGACCCAAGGTGATCAGCTTGTATGGAGGCAGACCTAATGACCCATTTGGATTTGAGATCAACATTCCCAATTGCAGTCATTCTATCTTCTTTCTGTTCAATTCCCAAATTCCAAAAGTGGGCATGCCACCCAGGATGCCAACCTCCATTCTGACCTGGGCCATGAAGGTCTCAGTAATTACTTATTCTTATCTCTTTCTTCCTTCTATTCCTAGGAACAACTATCCCCATCACAACAGAGAAGTCACACTCTTGACCCATCACCCTTTCTCTCTCCCAGCCAAGACATCCAAAAGACCAAAGGTCAAGTGTGGCCAGGCTACATTCTGGTCACTGAGGAGCCCAAGGTCAGAACTTCAGAAGCACAGCTTTAGAAGCTTAATTCCCTCATTGCGCAGAGGTCTGACCAGGCACCCAATCAGAACTGACGGTGCACTCAGCTTACCTGCATCTATGTGGGGAGGACCAAACAGAGAAAATGAGAGTCTGCAAGGTTATGAGTCGGGCTCATGGTTAGACCAGAGCCAGCTGGATATGCCTAAAGCATTTCTAAAAGGCACTACATCCCAGCAAGGAATCACGTTTGACCCCTAAAATCAGAACCTCCAAGGTCCCCTCCCAGGGCAGTGCTTAACAAACGCTGACATGGTCTTCTTCCCAGCACACTGCTCTTTTCTATTGACTCCGTGCAAACCACATTCTACCTGCACTCGTCACTTTAATTCTCAAGTTTGCAGATTCCTTTTCTGTGAATCCATTTTAAGTCAGCAACTTCTTTTGAAGGTGTGGATTATTACTTTCTTCAGTTAAAGAGGCAATGCTTCCAGGACTTTAGACTTTAGTCCTCCTAACTATTTTTTTTTTTTTTTCCTCCTAACTATTATCTTTTGACTTGAGCCTGCATCTTACCTTTGAAGTCTGAGATTCTGGCCACTCACTTCAGGCTAGAGATGTTACACACACACACACACACACACACACACACACACACACACACACACAGGGTTCCTCCTCCCTTCTGAAAAGGACATACCTCCCAAATTTCTCTACATTATCAAGGTTTATGCCTTCCTGGGTATTTCCTAGAAAGTACTCAGTTACTCAGCAGACTTCAAAAACGTGGTGGCTGACAGCTGGCAGAGAAATTCTGGATGCATCTGCCCCCTGCCTCTCCCTACTTCTCCACTGCCCAGCAGCAACTTATTTCTAGGAACAAAACATGGAACAAAAAGTGTTTGCAAGCCTTAAGATTTCCTGCCTGAATATCAGAATCAATGCCAATAGAAGAACAACTTCTACAACTAGAGACGAAACTTAATATTTTGTACAGCTAGATATTCAGCCAATGCCTGAAATGCAGAGATGCTGAATTAACGAGCAGGCATCCTTCCTCCACCAGCTATTGCCTCAAAGAGGATAAGAAGATAAGGGGTGGGTCCTACACCCACCTCCTCCAGCTATATTCTGGGCACCTACATAGTCGTAAGTAGGCTGAAAAGTACTTTTTAAAATTGGTGCTTCCCGGCTCTGCGGTACTCCCTGGGTCAGCCCAGCAAACGGTTATTGCATGACCTACTGGAGGGGTGGGGGACACAATGGCTGTCCTCGAGCCCTTTGGAGGGGCCTCTGGCAATGGTAACAGACCTCTGCAATACACCACAGTACAGGCTATGCTAGGAGTGCACGAACCAATCCTCTGGTGGCATTCTCTTCCCTCTGGTCTCTTTTCCATCAGGGCAGGGGCCTCCCCTGCTTGCTCACCGCTGTATTTCCAGCAACCCACCCAAGACCTGGCTCATATCAGACATGAAGTAAGTACTTATCGAGTCAGTTTCTCATGATGTGGAAAAGCCACAACATTATTTTCTTTCACCCTTTCTCAACCCTAAACCCGAGAGCAGAGCTCTCCCATTCTAACAGAGACTTCAGCTGGACAGAGAGAAGAACATCAGGCCCACACAGGGAAAAACACCCAAGAGAGAGGCTGCAAAGGCTCCACCTGGGAAGGATTTCCCGAGAAGTGACAAGGCGCGGCTCTGAGATGCAGGTGGAGGTGGCAGGCACACTGCCCTCAGCTCTGCAGATGTAGGGGGCTGGGTTTCCGCAGTCCTCCAGGGCTGAGGCGGTCACGCTGACCAAGCAAAGGAGAATGATTTATAACCAGAGCATCCATTTGTGGAAATACAATAACCAACAAAACGGTCAAGCAGATCAGAGCACAAGTTTTACACCGTCTGGGAAACAAAATTGAAGATTACATTCACCACGTTAGCTGGTGAATGTGGAATTAGGGCAAAGGACTCATGTTACGTAATATACCCCACCGCACACAAGACAGGATGCTCCGCTGTTTGTCTTGTATCCCAACGTGGATGCCCTGTTGCAGCCACAAAGTGAGGACACTCTCACTGGTGGTGGGGTTGGTGTCCCCACCATGGAAATGTCATCCGGTTAGGGAACTCCTGTCTCTTTCTGGACTTGCTTTTCTTGGTCTGGACTTCAAAATAGTCTAGGCATGTTGAGGACACCAGTAGAATCCCAAGTTGACCACTCTCTTATAATTAGGTTTTTTTGGGTTCCTATTACTATTTATTTTTGCTTTACTCCTGAGCCTTCCAGAAAAGTACGGCAGAAGATCTAAATAGACGTTTCTCCAAAGAAGACATACAGATGGCCAAAAAGCATGTGAAAAGATGCTCAACATCACTAAATATCAGAGAAATGCAAATCAAAACTACAATGCTGGAGAGGGTGTGGAGAGAAGGGAACCCTCCTGCACTGTTGGTGGGAATGTAAATTGGTGCAGCCACTATGGAGAACAGTATGGAGGTTCCTTAGAAAACTGAAAATAGAGCTACCATATGATCCAGCAATCCCACTCCTGGGCATGTATCCGGAGAAAACCATAATTGGAAAAGAGTCACGTACCACAATGTTCATTGCAGCACTACAATGAAAAAGAATGAATATATGTATATGTATAACTGAATCACTTTGCTGTACACCTGAAACTAACACAACATTGTAAATCAACTATACTCCAATGAAATTAATTTAAAAATAAATTAATTTTTTTAAATTACTTGAGTCAAGTCAAAGAACCAGCTATCAAAAAGCAGTGCTTCAGGGCTTCCCTGGTGGCGCAGTGATTGGGAGTCCGCCTGCCAATGCAGAGGACATGGGTTCGAGCCCTGGTCTGGGAAGATCCCACATGCCATGGAGCAACTAAGCCCATGCGCCACAACTACTGAGCCTGTGCTCTAGAGCCCATGCACCACAGCTACTGAGCCCGCGTGCCTAGAGCCCGTGCTCCACAACAAGAGAAGCCACTGCAATGAGAATCCTGTGCACCGCAACGAAGAGTAGCCCCCACTCGCTGCAACTAGAGAAAGCCCACACGCAGCAACGAAGACCCAATGCAGCCAAAAATAAATAAATAGATTTTTTTTTAAAAATTGGTGCTTCATCATGAAATAACACTTCACACCCATTTGAATATGGCTATCATCAAACAAACAAAAAACCCAAAACCAGAAAACAGTTAAGTGTTAGCAAGGATGCAGAGAAATTGGAACGCTTGTGTGTTGTTGTTAGGAAGATAAAATGGTGCGGCTGCTATGAAAGATAGCATAGTGGTTCCTCAAAAATGTAAATATGGAATACCTTATGACCCAGCATTTCCACCTCAGGGTATATACCCCAAAGAACAGAAAGCAGGAGTTCCAAGAGATATTGGTACCTCGCCATTGCAGCATTATTCACAACAGCCAGAAGGAGGAAGCAATCCAAATGTACACTGCTGGATGAACAGATAAACAAAATGTAGTACGTACGTGCAACGGAATATTATTCAGCCTTAGAAAAGAAGGAAATTCAGACATATGCTACAACATGGATGAACCTTCCAAATATTATGCTAAGTGAAGTAAACCAGACACACAAGAACAGATATTGCATGATTCTACTTACACGGGGTATCTACAACACTCAGATTCATAGAGACAGAAAGTAGAATGGTGGTTGCCAAAGGCTGGGAGAAGTGGGGAATGGAGAGTTTTTGTTTAATGGATACAGAGTTTCAGTTTCGGAAGATGAAAAACTTCTAGAGATGAATGGTGGTGCTGGCTGCACAACACTGTGAACGCACCTAATGCCACTGACTTGTACGCTTAAAGATGGTACATTTATGTTATGTATATTTCACTCACAAAATGTTCTAAAATTTTTTAAATAAGAAAAGAATAAAAATCAACATTTCCTGACCAATGTACTAGGGCTGGGGGAGGGTAACTGCGAGCTCCCCAAAGTAAAAGACCACCCCAGGGGACAAAAGATGGTGCTGGGACATCCAGGCACCCTCCCCGTGTGGGTCCTTCCTCCACGGCCAACCTTCAAGGATCCAGCTTTGCTCTGTTCAAGAGCCCTTGTGGCACCTTCTTGCCAAGTAAAAGGAATACTCTGTCCAGGCTGTGAGGAATCACGCTTCCCTATGCCAGGGGAGGCTGGCAGAATATTTATGCTGTGCCAGCCGTGGTCTGCCAACGGCTAGTCCTGGAAATAGACTAGTCCTGCTTCCCAGTCTCTCCTTTCTGTAAGTTTCACCTCCTATGGTCCCTGTCATTAGCCCACTGCATTTCAGCATAAGTCCACCACCAGCTATTCTTCCGAAGCTTCCAGGGCCTTCTCATGGATTACATTTAAAGTCTGTTGCTTCCCCAGGACAAAAAGGAAGTGCCTCAATGTCATAAAACCGGCTCCAGTCTCTGGGAAATGCTTCCTGGAGACCAGCTGGATTTCACGGACCCGGAAAATTGGAATGCTGACGTTTATATTTTGCCAAGTAAGGAAATGTGTAAAAAACAACTATCATTAACAATTATTAATTCATAGACAAAAAGTTATTTTAAGCACCCTCCAAGTATGAGAGCTATAATCTCACAATAAAAATAGTCCTCTGCAAGAAAGGAAAGTCGGCTGTCTGGCATCAGTATTTTCACAGCAAGCAGACAGTTCCAGGCAGGTGTGCACTACATTGCCTCTGGCCACTGCACTCATGTGATAGCTACCTGGAATGGCTTAAATATTCACTCTCTCTGACAGCAAAGAGAAAGGACTAAAAGAGCTGTAATGAAATTCCCTTCCAGACCTATGACTCTAGGGCTTAATAAAAGACTAAGTTGCTTTCCACTTGCATCACAAACTCAATGATGTGTGTGTGTTTGTGACAACTGTGTGTGTGTGTATGTATGTATGTGTGTGTGTGTGTGTGTGTGTGTGTGTGTGTGTGCAGTACAATATGGATAAGGTTCTACTATGGGCTGAGTTGTGTCCCCCCAAATTTATAGGTTGAAATCCTAGCTCCCAATACCTTTGGATGTGACTATATTTGGAAACAGAGTCTTTAAAGAGGTACTTAAGTTAAAATGAGGCTGTTGGGATGAGCCCTCATGCCAGCTGACTAGTGTCCTTATAAGAAGAGGCGATTAGGACACACAGAGAGACACCAGGAGCATTCATGCACAGGGACAAGCTGGTGAAGAGGCAGCAGAAAGACGGTCATCTATAAGCTAAACAGAGAGGACCAGAACAGACCCTTCCCTTACGGTCCTCAGAGGAAACCAACCCTGCTGACACCTTGATCTTGGACTTCCAGTCTCCAGAGCTGTGAGACAATGAATTTCTGTTGTTGAAGCCACTCAGATTCAGGTATTTTGTTACAGTGGTCCTAGCATACTAATACAGCTGCTGAAAGTAATTTTTTAAAACCAATGTTCTCTTTGATGAGTTAGTTAGACAAACTCTCCTAGAAAAGCCATTAAAAATAACTTACTTTATGCCAATCCCTCTCACCAAATAACAAATACATTTTTGGAAAGAAAACCAAACGCCATTAATCTATCCCACTATATGCCATCTTTAGCCACTACATTTATCACGGCCTCATCACCATGTCCTTCAAGGAGAAAGAACATGAACATGTTAAAATTAGTATATGAGCCAATTCAGCCCAACAAGGATATTCTCAACACTGTGAGCTTGACTTTGAGTGATTTAGTGGCGGTTGAAAAGTCAAGGCCTGTACCCTCAAAGAATTCGGAGAATTCAGGCTTGAATTTAGAACCATGCTTTCCCCTGCTGAATTTCACCCTCTTAAACACACACAAACACACACAGGTTGGGAAGCATCAGGAAAGCCTGATGACACAAACAGATAGCAGGTGCCAACAGTCATTAAGAAAGGAAGGGCTCATTATGGCAGAGGAGCCCGGGGTGGGGGGACCCTCAGAGATGGCCCTCTGAGTCTCTGCCCACTCTGTCCCACCTGCCAGCCTGCACTGCCATCTCCCACTCTCCAGACTCCTGCCTACCTTTGAGGGTAGGGCTCAGTCACAGTTTCCCCCATGGAATTCTGTCCAACTATCTCAGCCTCCGAGGACTCTCTCCCTTTTCTCAAATCCCATCACATGGATTACTTAAATCTGTCATTTTAATAATGAGACGGTATAAATCAGACTCCCTTAGTGCCTCTTACTGAACCCTCATACTGATTTATATAGATGCTAGTATAAAGCATGACGGCCAGATGAATTAACATTTTAATGGCACTAGGGAAACAACTGCCCTTTCCATTTTAATTAGTGGAAGTTTTGAAACACCTGGCAGGAATAAGACTAAGGAGAGCGAGATTGGCCATCTCTTAAATCACTTTGAGGACGATTTGGCAAACAAGCTTACTTTGTATTTCTTGCTGATGGACTCTATCTCCAAGCAGCACACACTGTTCCTTACAGTCCTGAGCTGAATCATTCCTTTGACAAACAAGCAAGAACGGAAGGGGACCAGGTATTTCAATCTCTGCTCTACAGAAAAGGAAATTTAAACTAAAGCAGTGGTTTAAGAGCTGGAGACAGAGCAGCAGGAAAGCTACACCTTCTAATGATCATTTTCTAACGATCTAATCCCTCCTAGGTCTCCCCTCTGCTTGCCTAGGACTGAGGGTGTCAAACAGCCCCCAAATCTTGGGTCATACCTGGTTCAACCTCCTGGAGCATCAATTTTAAGAGAAAACTTGGAAGACATTTTTATATTAAAAAAGTACAGACACATTACAAAGTAAACTGCAAGTATCAAATGGAAGCTCATGGATAAACATCTACTTGCTTCTGGCAGCCTTGGCCTCCGCTTTGGACTCCCAGAAAAACGGGATAACTCTCCTCGCCTGTTGAGGTAATTTAGTGGAAATTTTAAAGAAGCTCTGGTAGGAATATACGTAGGTTTACATGATATAGTTTCTAGTAGTTTCCAGATTTTCAGATCTTCATCATAAATTTCTGTTTTTTTCCTTTTTTTTTTAACAGAAAATTATATTTGCTGGAAAAATCTACACAAAGGTTAGGAGAAAGACAGGTAATGTTTATAACCAATACCCTCACTCATCTCCTAATTATTTTTTTTTTCTTATTCAACCAGGCAAATTCAGAGCCAATCCTTAAGGAAGCAGCTCCCTCAGCTGCCCCACCTTTGCCTTTAATTGCTGTTTTTGCTGTTCCCAAGTACACGCATGAGGAAAACAAGCGCACCTTTAGGGAGAATAATTACTGGAGCCTTATAAATTATTTTCACTTGAAGGGTTATGAAATGTACCAATGTTCTCTAGGCAGGGGAAAATTACATAGATCTGGGTAACACAGACACTAGCAATAATTAAACCGAGACTTTTAAAAAAACATCCATCATTTTAGCATCTCATAGATCCTCTACGTAATCTTGGACCAAATACTTAATCCCTCTGTGCCTTAGTTTCATCATCTGTTCAATGGGAATGGTGATAATTATATTCCCTGCTTCATGGGGGTGCTACAGGATTGAGAAAAAATTACAAAACACTTAGAACTCTGCCTGGCACGTAATAAGCTCCATGAGAATATCTATTTTTTAAAAAGGCCCGTCCTTATCACTGCTATCACAACCCACGTTTGCTATTGAGCAGCTACTTCACACGATGGTTCATTCCGGCCTGGTGGGCCATTAAGACCCTCAGGTTTCTTCTCTCACATGAACTGCTGCTTAACGGGGCCACCCCATCCTTTACTTTTTTTATTGCGTCTTTGAACCCAAATGCAGAACAGGACCTTCAACCCTACTGTGAGCCAAAACATTCTAGTATTATTATCTCTTGTCCAGAGATAAAATGGGTCTCGGAGAGTATCCTCCCAGATCTGTAATTGCCACAGCTCTGATAAATGTCCCCTCTATGTCTCTCTCCTGATGAGTGACACCAGGAGATGCAGACTCAGGGACGACGCCTTGTGGTGTGTCCACTCTTCCCACACCTTATCCTTAGGGATAGTATGATATTTCGTAAAACGCCTCTGCAAAGGCAGGACACACTTTAGATCATCCATGATGGGGAGGGGGGAGGGGACTGAGAATTCCGATTGGCAAAATATCTCAACACCTGGGGGCCTAGAGAAATGGGAAGGAGGAAGGTTACATTTTCCAGAAGGTGTTGATGATATTATTTGCAAGGTAAAAGACAGCCCCCCAGTGTGAGCAGATGAAGTTAGCCTGGAAGAAACAATGGGGCAGCCGGGGTTAGGTAAGCACGCCCACGCAGAGGCAGTAAGATAAAGGACACACACTGCACACGCGCGCGCGCGCGCGCGCACACACACACACACACACACACGATTCATAAAACAATACCTGCCCTTGCACATACAATGCACTCTGATGCTTTCTCTTCCCTTCTATTGAATTTCATGTTTTAAAAAATGCTGGTGCAACTCACTGCACTGATAGCATTTCACTAGAGTCACAGCCCACAGTGGCTATGGCAGGCACCAATCTACAGCCCCAGTAGGTTGACAGAAAAGAGAAAGAAGTCCCTTTGGCATAAATTGAATTTGTAAATTCTCCTTTTCTAGGCGGTCTTGAGCTAGCTTCTCTAAGAATTTGCTCTGGAGGGCTGCCAGGATTCAGTGTTTCCTTCTTTTGAAGTCTGCTGGCTCTGCTCTCATTTCTCAAGCCTGCTCTGAGGGACTGTGAACGCTTTCCCTGCTCTAGGATGCCTGCTATTTGGGCCTTGAACAATCCAGCCTGGTTTCAGGGTTTCCAGATCCTCTTAAAGGGATTTGGGCTGCTCTTCTCACAATGAAAAGAAGGAAATCTATTGGTAGCAACTCAGCCTTCCCCTGTCACCTGTTAATATCGCCTCATCTTCCATAAACACTGGATGATATTCCCGATTCGAACAAAACTCTTTATGGCTGGGCACCCCAGCTCCCGGCAGCCTCTCCTGCAGGCTGGACCCAATCGTTACAGCCGGGGGCCTTTCCTGCCTGCGTTCTCAGTGATGCGCCCCCAAGCGATGTACCTAAGGGCCACTGGCTCACAGTCCTAGTTTCCAGTCCTCCCCACTATTAACTGGGGGATTCAACTGGGAAAACTTAATATCTCAACCTAATTTTCTTCACATGTAAACTGGAAATACGGCCACTTACCTCTAGGCTTTTCATGAGAATTAATTTACACGTGGGAGTTCCCTTCTCCTCCCTGGAGTAGCAGGGACATTTCCCCCCAAGCTCCCTTTGCTTTCTGAACACCACAGAAGGTTTCGTTTTCGTCAGATGAAATCCACAGTATTATCTGGGATTGCCCATGTCATCTAAACCGCGGCGGAAACCACAAAGCCTCCGAACAAGTTTCTAATGAGGCGACTCTTTGTCTTCCTCAATTGATTACGCAGAAAGGATGGAAACAGGGAGAAAAACGAAACCGATATTTCCCTCTAATCAGTAAAATGACCTGCAGGCAGGCGCCCCAGCGCAAACGAAATGAATTAACCAACCGTCAAGCCGGCATCATTCCCAGAGCCCGGCCCAAGGCAGGGGGCCCGCACCCGAGGGCTGCGGGCAGCGCGCTCCTCCTGGACCAGCAGGTCCCCCGCGCCCGGGTCGGGGGGCTCTCTCGCTTGCCAGGCACATCGGGGCTGGCCGTTCTCCCCCCGGGCGGGAGAAGGTGTGACTGGTCAGTAAGCGGGAGCGAGCGGAGGAAGCCCACCCTAGCCCCAAGCGCCGCGCTTTCAGCCTTTTCCGACGCCCTAGGGCAGGACACGCACATCATTCCGCTGCGAAGAAGGCTTTGAACTTGGGTGCTCTCCACGGGCCCGCACTCTTGCCCTGGGCACCCTCGAGCCCCAGATCTCCCCTCCCCGCTCCCACTCCCCAATTCCGCCAAACTAAAAACCACCCCCAAACCCCAGCGAGCCCGACCGTGGGAGCTGAAGGCGCACGCCCGCGGCGCCCCGTCCCGCCGGCGGTTACCGGCTCCTGCAAGGTGCGTGAGCGCCGCCGCCGCCGCCGCCGCCGCCTCCAGCCGCCTGGCCGGTGGGTGGCTCCCAGCGCCGCGGTGCGGCGGGGACGCGCGCTCCCGACCTACGGCGGAGGCTTCGCGGGGCGCGGGGCGCGGGGCCGCCCCCGGCCCCACCCCACGAGCCCGAGGGCGCCGGGCCGGGAGGAGCGAGCTCTGCGGAACCCTCTGCGCCCGGGAGCGCTCTCGCACCGTCTGGATGAGAGCCTGCCGCGAGGAAGGGAAAGGGACCGGAGAGAATTGTTCGCCCTCCCGGCTGGGCAGTGCGTCCCCTTGGCCAACTTTGAGTGACAGGAGCCCAAGAGCTGAGCGAGAAGGAGTGATGCAGGATGGATGAGGGTTAGGAAAAATCCTCAGCAGTAGGGTTCAAGTTCAGTTATGCTGGGACCCTCCATCATGTGCTACTTTAATTACTACCTCAAATTTATCTCCTCCTGCCTCCTGGTACTGGCGCCCACCCTGTCAAATATCCCCCAAACGGGGCCCCCAAAGGATGGGACTGGGCCGGGCGTAGTTTCAAATTAGCTACGTGGCTCACTCCTCCCTTACAGTAAATATTTATCGAGTCCGTATTCCATGCCGGACACTGATCTGGGCGCTGAGAAAATAGCCTCCTGGAGCCTATATTCTAGTGTGGAGACAGGCAGTCAACAGAACCAATAAGTACATGTCCCATATGGATAGCGACACGTGCTGTAGAGAAGAACTAACTCAGGAAGGGCACAGAAAATGTTGATGGTGGGGGGGGGGTGTAGTTTTAAACCAGGTGATCGGAGATGGCCTCACCGTGGAGATGGCTTTTGAGTAAAGATCTAAAGATGAGGGATCAAATCCTGCTGGGATCTGGGGCGAAAGCACTTGCTGTGGAACTCTTACTGGGTGCTGTGTAAGATCACTTCCAGCCCTGAGGTGCGGTGACCCTAGAAGTTATATAAAATGAGTTTTTCCTTTTATACAATAGAATAGAATCAATTACCATAATTTGGAATAGTTAAAAGCCAAGTTCTTTTATTATGGAGTGCGTTCATTTAATAAATATGCATCGTGCATCTATCATGATTTGGGCATTGTTTTAGATGCTAGGGATGCAAGAGTGAGCAAAACAGGAAGAAAAAAAAATGCCTTCGTGGAGGTCACAGATACCTGACACAGTCTTCAAAATGTTTTTGTGTGTTTTTTTCATATATGACCTCACGATGATGGCACGAGGTGAGCGGATCAGGGATTCTCCCTGCTACACACAGGAAGCAAAGGCTTAGAGTGTCCAGTGAGTGGCCCAGGAGCACACCTTGAGTCATGGGAAGGAGGAAAATCCAGCCTCGTGAGCCCCTGCCCCAGGGCTCCGTGCAAGCCACGTCCTGACCTGTGGGCCTGGATTTCTGCTGTCCCAACTCAGACTTCCCGAGTGGGCAACACATCCTGAATTCCCTGAAAATTACTGCATTTTTAACATAGCAAAGAGGTTAAACCTCAGAAGCAGTGCTCATTACAAGCGTCATATATTTTCTTTTCTAAGCTGTGAAGTTCTCAAAGGCTGATTGTATTTTATCCATGTTTTTAAACTCCATGCCCAGCACATAGCAAGTGCTTTATCCACATTTGTTCATAGAGAAGCGTACCTCATAAATATCAAATGCTGTTCTTACATTGTGTTTCTAAAGTATGCTGTTTTCATGAAATTACAGTACCTCAGAAATGGAAACTTATGCCATTTCATATGACTTCAAAGAAACTAGAAGAGTAACATAAGGATCTGAGTATGGATAACAAAAATGCTTGGTACAACAGAAATGCTGGTCCATGTGTAGGAGTGATGTCTGGATAAAACAGGGGTCTGACCTCATCTCCACCTTCAAGCATTGGTTATTTTGAGAATTGAATGATTATTTTTTTCAGTGATTTCAGTATGTTATGATTAATGAAATGCTGCCCTTTTGCTTTCCAATAGTTTAACTGGATTGTATAATCCATTATGACCACTGGATTTTATTTACCCAGAAGTGCAGTCATCTTCGGGCATCACAGGCATTCTCTGCACTTGGAAATTAAGAAAAGTAAACACATCTTTCCCTGGCAGGTTTCTAGCAGGTCTCTTTTTAGAGGGAGAAGTTAATGAAAAGATGGTAGCATGCTCCCTCTTCAAGTCCTCATTACCTGAGGGCAAAGCCAGATTAGACCTAGAATAGGAGAGGAGATATGTATATATGTATGTATATGTGTGTGTGTGTGTATATATATATATAAATGCACACACATATGTATATACACACATATACATATGCATATGTATGCATACATATATAAACATAAATGTATCATATTTATAAAAATATAGACTATATATTTATAAACTACATGTAATATACTATATGTAATAGATGACAAAGAGGGAATATTCAGTGGAAGGGAAAGGATGTCAGGTGAAAACAATGTGAAACTCACATCTATCTAGGCAGATGGGAAACCCTGCAAAAGCCCAGTCCTGAAGAGAGCTTGAAATTCACAGTGTATGTGCCCTAGCAAAATAATTGCTCACCCTTGTTCATTTGAGGGAAAAAAAAAAGTTAAAAATCAATGAATGGAATGAAGTTGTTTGGTGGGATCCGAGCAGTGAAGGAGAAGAATTGCAGCAGGCAGTGAGGAGGCAGGGGCCGAGTTAGAGAGACCCTAGGGTCGAATCTCTGTTCTGCCACTCACTTTTCTGTGCCTCAGTTTCCTCATCTGCAAAATGGGGATAAACACTGTCTCCAGGATTGTTGCAACTAGAAGGAGGTCGCTTATGTGAAGAGTTTAGGATGGTGTCTGACACAGGTAAATACTCATCAGGGGCAGCAGCGGTTACACCTCGCTGTGCATGATGTTGGCAGTAATCACATGGCCACAGTCTTGGCCTTGTGGAGAGAAGACGAAGTTTTGAGTCTGAGTCCAAAAGTAAGTAATTTTGTGCTCTGGGCAAGTCAACGAATCTGTCCATGCTCCTCTTGGTGACAAGGCATCAGCCATCCAATCCTCACAAGTAACAACTAATTTTGTTTCAATTCCAGAGTCATATGAAAAGTGGAATCAAGGATGGCCTACTTCAAAGCAGCCTCATCCCCAGAAAAGGGAACCCTCCTATACTGTTGGTGGGAATGTAAGTTGGTACAACCACTATAGGGAACAGTATGGAGGTTCCTTAAAAAACTAAAAATAGAACTACCATATGATCCAGCAAGTCCACTCCTGGGCATATATCCAGAGAAAACTCTAATTCAAAACGATACCTGGGACTTCCCTGGTGGTGCGGTGGTTAAGAATCCGTCTGCCACTGCAGGGAACACGGGTTCAAGCCCTGGTCCGGGAAGATTCCACATGCCGCGGAGCAACTAAGCCCATGCGCCACAACTACTGAGCCTGTGTTCTAGAGCCCACAAGCCACAACTACTGAAGCCTGCGCCTAGAGCCCGTGCTCCACAACAAGAGAAGCCACGCAATGAGAAGCCCGCTCACCACAACAAAGAGTAGCCCCTGCTAGCGGCAACTAGAGAAAGCCCATGTGTAGCAATGAAGCCCAACACAGCCAAAAATAAATTTATTTAAAAAAAAAGAAAGAAAAGAAACCTGCACCCCAATGTTCGTAGCAGCACTATTTACAATAGCCAAGATATGGAAGCAACCTGAATGTCCATCAACAGATGAATGGATAAGGAAGATGTGGTACATATATACATACAACAGAATATTATTCAGCCATAAAAAAGAACAAAATAATGCCATTTGCAGCAATATGGATGGACCCAGAGATTATCATACTAAGTGAAGTAAATCAGACAAATATCATATGACATCCCTTGTACGTGGAAATTAAAAAAAAAAGATACAAATGAACTTATTTACAAAACAGAGGCAGACTCACAGATGTAGAAAACAAATTTATGGTTACTAAAGGGGAAAGTGGGGGGCAGGGGGATAAAATTAGGATTTAGGGATTAAAATATACACACAACTATATATAAAATAGATAATCAACAAGGACCTACTACATAGCACAGAGAATTATATTCAATGTCTTGCTATATCCTGTATCTTTTCCATCATATATGTATACATGTACATATATCTATATCTGCATCACTTTGCTGTATACCAAAAGCTAACACAACATGGTAAATCAACTATGCTTCAATTTTAAAAAATTAAAAATAAAAAAAACAGCCTCACCCCAAGATCTGAGTGGGTTTTGCTTCCAATAGGCTTTCCATGAAACTAGAACCTCTCCCAGGGAGACAATGCAGCCGCTTGCTGTAGTTCATGTCCATGTTGTGGTTTTTCTCTGTGCCCAAGAACATTTTCTAGAGCTGGGTTGCTTCCTTTTCACAAGATGTGATAATGGCTTAGGGAACTCAAAGTCTGGCACATAAGCAAAACCTAATGAGGGGGGGAAAATCCCCAGGCAGTAGTTTTCAAACAGAAAAGAAGGTTTTCACTGCTGTTTTGGGAGATCTCAGAACATGGCTTTCCTTTGCTGAGAAAAATGGACTCTGTGACATTTGATCTCAGCATGGATTCCCCAGTGCAGGGCTCCCTCAGCTTTCCAAGGGAGGAGGCACTTTATCTCTGGGAGGACAAGATTCAACAGCAGGTCTGCAACCCACTCTCCTCATTAAAGGGACAGAGGTGCCCCTAGGAAACAAAGAAGGTAGCTTGGTCTAATCTCCTTGTAAAGATGCTAATGACAGGTCCCCTGCCAAGCAAAGTAATTGAATTCCTGGTGGGAGAGTTCTTCCCTAAGGAAAGGTTTAGCCTTGGGTACTAGGTTGCCTAGGATTGCTTCTGGTAAACAAACATGGGCTTTGTGAACTTCTGGGGCAGGGCTCCCTGTCACAGGCATTTAAGCTCTGTAACCAGCTAAGTATAAAAAGGAGAGATTGCAAGACTAAAACGGTCCTCTTCTGTATGTGATATGACCTGGGCACATCCCTTAGAGACCTCATGTATTCCCCTGAGCTAGAGTGGGTCCAGTACTTCAAGAAGGGGCCTGAAGACCTGTGTTGACAGTCTTAGGCTGGTCCCTGCTTACGCTGTGCCTTTTGATTAGTTGTCTCCTTGAAATTATCAGGAAAGCTTGACCCCCCCCCAACCCCCGGATAAAATCTGATTCCTTTGAGTCTGATTGGACAGTCTCATCTTGTGATCAGTCAGGAGTCTGGCAAAGGAAGAGGGAGGGGTTTGTTCAAGTGTCAAGTAGCAGGCATCAGTCTGCTAAGTGAGCTTCATGCCTTCTCAAGAGGTCCACAAACCCTTCGCAAAATGGGCAGGTGCCCATTTTGAATCACCTTTGAGATCTGCCAGAGGTAAGGACCTGGGACTTGGTCCACCAAGATAGGCTAGATGAGTATCAAAAGGAGAAAGGGATGGAACTGAGAAACCAAGGTGGAGATGTCATTCCCATCAGACCGGAGATCAGTTTTGCGATTACCTAGAGATGTGGGATAGGGAGGGTGGGAGGGAGGCTCAAGAGGGAGGGGATATGGGGATATATGTGTGCATATGGCTGATTCACTTTGTTGTACAACAGAAACTAACACAGTATTGTGAAGCAATTATACTCCAATAAAGAGCTATTAAAAATAAATAAATAAAGGGCTTTCATTATAAACTGCTCTTGGAATCTGAATTTAGCTAAACTCATAACATCAGAGCAGAACAGTTATACCAAACCGTGTCAAATCTAGACAGATGGATGGAATATTTGAATAAAAGCAGTCAATCAAGCAAGACAACCATGCCAAGTGGTAAGAGAGGTATTTTCCAGGTAGCACGCAGATCAGTGGGTCACTGGGCACCCATCCCTTCATCCCGCCTCCAGCTCTGCCTCTTACCGACCCCACCACCTGAGTCCACCTTTGTCCCTGGACTTCCCAATTATTTTAATTTTCTACCCATGTCCTCTTTCATTTTTAGCCCTGTGGGTTCAGCCTTGGTAAGTTATTTGCCCTATAAGAAAAAACCAGAAGTTTACAAAGCACTTTCTTCCTCATCATGGCGGGAAAATCAGTGCCCTTTAATCTTCTGGAGAGGATTAAGCTGTATACTGCTTAAGTGAATCCATAAGCAGCATGTCACCTTAAATTCAGACTATGAATGTGCCTGTAGTTCCTTTAGTCACCAGAAACAGTTATCCATAGAGGTTGGATGAGACACTGAGCTGTCAGTTCCCTCCCAGGACAGGTGAAATCATTTAACTCAAAAATCTGACAAATGGGACAAGCTCTGGCTTTAGATAGCAATTACATTCTTTGAAAACCAGTTTTTCCCTTCAGCTTCTGAGGAAAACTCAGGGCTTGTACTGCTGATTAGAGAGCACAGTTTTTGCCAAACTCTAATGGATGTCCCCCCAGATTTTGGAAGCAGAATGAACACCAAATCATCAAAGAGCAATCAACTGTGGGCTCCAATTCAGACGTCTCTTTGGGTGGGAGAGGTTTAGCTCTATACAAGATGGAAGGTTTAAATCAATAACTCATGCTTCCTTATTCAGCACCACCAAACCAGCTTTACAACAAATGTTAAAGGAACTTCTCTAGGTAGGAAACACAAGAGAAGGAAAAGAACTACAAAAACAAACCCAAAACAATTAAGAAAATGGTAATAAGAACATACATATAAATAATTACCTTAAATGTAAATGGATTAAATGCTCCAACCAAAAGACATAGACTGGCTGAATGGATACAAAAACAAGACCCGTATATATGCTGTCTACAAGAGACCCACTTCAGACCTAGGGACACATACAGACTGAAAGTGAGGGGATGGAAAAAGATATTACATGCAAATGGAAATCAAAAGAAAGCTGGAGTAGCAATTCTAACATCAGACAAAATAGACTTTAAAATAAAGACTATTACAAGAGACAAAGAAAGACACTGCATAATGATCATGGAATCAATCCAAGAAGAAGATTTAACAATTATAAATATTTATGTACCAACAGAGGAGCACCTCAATACATAAGGCAAATGCTAAGAGTCATAAAAGGGGAAATCAACAGTAACACAAAATAATATGGGACTTTGACACCCCACTTTCACTAATGGACAGACCATCTAAAATGAAAAAAAATAAGGAAACACAAGCTCTAAATGACACATTAGACAAGATGGACTTCATTGATATTTATAGGACATTCCATCCAAAAACAAGAGATTACACTTTCTTCTCAAGTGCTCATGGAACATTCTCCAGGATAGATCATATCTTGGGTCACAAATCAAGTCTTGGTAAATTTAAGAAAACTGAAATCGTATCAAGTATCTTTTCCGACCAAAACACTATGAGACTAGATAACAATTACAGGGAAAAAACTGTAAAAACAATACAAACACATGGAGGCTAAACAATATGCTACTAAATAACCAAGAGATCACTGAAGAAATCAGAGGAAATCAAGAACTACCTAGAAACAAGTGACAATGAAAACACGACAACCCAAAACCTTGGGATGCAGCAAAAGCAGTTCTAAGAGGGAAGTTTATAGCAATACAAATCTACTCAAGAAACAAGAAAAATCTCAAATAAACAACCTAAACTTACACCTAAAGCAAGCAGAGAAAGAAGAACCAAAAAACCCCAAAGTTAGCAGAAGGAAAGGAATCATAAAGATCAGATCAGAAATAAGTGAAAAAGAAATGAAGGAAACAATAGCAAAAATCAATAAAACTAAAAGTTGGTTCTTTGAGAAGATAAACAAAATTGATAAACCATTAGCCACACTCATCAAGAAAGAAAGGAAGAAGACATAAATCAATAGAATTAGAAATGAAAAAGGAGAAGTAACAACTGACACTGCAGAAATACAAAGGATCATGAGAGATTACTACAAGCAACTCTACGCCGATAAAATGGACAACCTGGAAGAAATGGACAAATTCTTAGAAAAGCACAACCTTCTGAGACTGAATCAGAAAGAAACAGAAAATATAAACAGACCAATCACAAGCACTGAAATTGAAACTGTGATTAAATATCTTCCAACAGACAAAAGCCCAGGACCAGATGGCTTCACAGGTGAATTCTATCAAACATTTAGAGAAGAACTAAAATCTATCTTTCTCAGACTCTTCTGTTCCAGACTTCTCTCCCAGCCTGTGGTGGTTGTCAGTAATCTTGGCATTCCTTGGGTTGTAGATGCATCACTCTGAAATCTGCCTCCACTGTCATCTTACAAGGATGCTAGTCATATTGAACAAGAGCTCCGTCTACTGTGGCATGACTTCATCTTAATTTATACCTTAATTACATGTGCAAAGACTCTATTTCCAAATAAGAAGCTAGGACTTCAACATATGTTTTTGTGGGACACTATTCAATTCACAACAGTCAGAAAAAAATTTTCCTGATTTTAACAAAAATGACTAAGGGGAAAGAAACAATTTTGTGTAAACTATTTTGTGGACCTATTCACCCCTAAAAATGTAAACCTTTGACTTAACCTATGAAACTTCAATATCAGAAAGTTACGTTTTATATAGAAGGCCAAAACAGATGGGTGGCTTTTAACTCATCAGGTCAGTGCCCTTTGGCCTCATTAAAATAATCCATTTGAGTTGCTACACTTGGGCAATATCTAGAAATTTCCTGTTTGAAGTTGACTTCTAGCAACGGACTTATCATGTATGATGAGACCAAAATTTAGGGTGTTGGAGTTTAGGCAACTCAGACATTAGAAGCTCAAGGAAAGAATCAAAGCTGGGTATCCACTTTGGATGTTTCCTACATGACCCACCAAACTTGGAGTGCTTCTGGTGGACTTCCAGAACAAGAATGCTTGGAAAGTAGTTTTTCTGATTTCAGAACAGTAACACGAGAGTTGCTCTAGCAGCAATTCCAGTGAAACGGGCTCCATCGGGTGTTGTTCCTGTCATCCTTGGAGGGATCCTGGCCAGAAGTACGTTGCCATGGACATTCAAGTTAAGCCAACCCAAACTGAACAAAGCCAGCCAATCAGGCAGCTTTGAGAAAAAGGCAGAGTAGAGACAAATCATCAGTCATTTGTGACTGACTCTTCCATTTTTACCTGTTGAAATTAAATGTATAAAGCCCTTAATTTGGGAACATTATAAGTACCATGAAATCAACAACTATATAGTAATTGCTTTGACTTCCACAATTTTCCCCAACATTTTACAGTGAAAATTTTCAAGCATACAGCAAAGTTGAAAGAATTTTATGGTGAACATCACCTGGATTCTATTATTAACTCTTCACTACACTTGCTTTCTCATATGTCTATCCATTGGTCCAACCTTCTATCTACCTATCAATTTATCTTATTTGTATGCATTTCAAAGTAAATTACAGACATTAGTTCATAACCTCCTAAATACTTCATGCATATCATTAACTGGGGATTTCCACAGCTTAAAGAGCTGTGGAACAGGCCACATAAATCATGAGACATTTATAGCATAGCACCTCCATAATGATAATTTGTTTCATGGTAAGTGTCTTAGATAGCATTCCCCAAGCACTTGAGTGAATATCTAAAATATAAGGCAAGAATGGTTATAAGGTTTATATTAAGATATTTCATCAAAAAATACTTAAGGGACTTCCCTGGTGGTCCAGTGGTTAAGACTTCACCTTCCAATGCAGGGGGTGCGGGTTTGATCCCTGGTTGGGAAGCTAAGATCCCACGTGCCGCATGGCCAAAATTGTAACAAATTCAATAAAGATTTAAAAAATGGTCCACATCAAAAAAAATCTTTAAAAAAAACCCCAAAATATTTAAAAACTCGTTGAGACATCTTACTCGCAAATATTGGTACTATATCCCTTCCTGGGTGTATATATAAGAACTTGGGTTGGTATTACTTCAGAATTCAGGCCTCACAAGTTCCCAGCTGTCCTATAACTACACTGAATGTGCTGACTTAAGTCCTCTCCAAAGACCAGAATCATTCTCTCTCTACCAGGGCATCTCTTACAATGTTTCTTCTACTACAATCCTCTCAAATACAAGTTTAAACTCTAGGTCTCACCAATAAAAATTTCATAAAGCATTACCTTCTATTTTATTAATATTTGTCAAACACTATCTTTCCATTAAAAAGAAAGCACTCTTGCCCCCTCTGTTCTCATGGGTTGCTGACATTGCAGGGATTGCCTGGATAACATAGCCCCATTCTGACAGAAAAAGATTCAAGTAAGACATAGAATTTCATCGATTAATTGGAGAGAGAGAACAAGGACAGGGAGACATTCATAAACTTAAAAATTGAATGAAGCAATTCCCTCTTTTTAAGAAGATCAATAAACAGAAATGTTATAGAAAACAAACTTACGGTTACCAAAGGGGAAATGGCAGGGAGGGATAAATTAGGAGTTTGGGGTTAGCAGATACAGATAAACAACAAGGTCATCCTATACATAAATCTATACCTATATTTTTATTATTATGCTGTACACCAGAAACTAACACATTATAAATCAACTATACTTCAATAAACAAATAAATATTCAAAAATTTAAGCGATCCCCCCATCCCGCCAAAAAAAGAAAACAGAAATGCTAGAACTCAGGGAAGAGATGGCAAAGCAATGGGAGGAGATGAAACAAGAGCTGGTGGAAATCGGCAAAGAACTGGAAAAGAAAAATCATAGAAATAAGACAAAATTGGAGGGAGCACAAATCAAATCAAACAGACACTTAAAGTAATCAGAACAGAAAAGAAACTTACTTCTTTAGAAGTTGAAAAGAATTAGAAAGAAAATGAGAAAGAAACAGGCAAAGGAAATCCAACACATTGTTAAAATTACCAAATAAGCAAAGAAAAAAAGACTTAAACAATATGAGGATTAGAGGGACAGAAACAAAATGATAAACATGACACACCCCCTGCAGTAGAGAAACTGTAAATGGTATGTGTCTGGCAATATAAAAGGGATTTAACTATCACAGAGTGGAATGGGAAGATGGGGGAAAAAAAGGTGGGAAGAAAAGCACAATGATCTGTAATATACCTGAGTCAAAGGATGTCATTTAAGGCTGTAAAATGAAGTAATATAAATACTAGCATATACAAATCATACAAAGATAAATTTTAAAAATTGTTTCTTACCAAAATTAGGAGGTGTGGGGCAGCAAGTTGAAGGGAGAACAGGAAAATAAGCTTGTTTTATTATTGCACATAGTAAGGAAAAACAGATATCGTCTCTAAAGAAATAAAGGGCTAAGGGTATTACATATGTATAATTACACAGTAACCACAAAACAAAAACACTAAACTTCCTAAATATCAGATGAATCATCCACAGTGTAAAATAAAGATCACAGACTGAAATACATTTTAAAAACGATAAAGGGAATTCCTTGGCAGTCTAGTGGTTAGGACTCTGTGCTTTCACTGTCGAGGGGACAGGTTCAATCCCTGGTCAGGGAACTAAGATCCTGCAAGCCATGCAGCACAGCAAATAAATAAATACTATGAAAACTGCATATATAAAAAAAATAACAGAATTAAGACTACATACGTCTTTTAAATCAATAAATATAAACGGACTGAACACGTCTATTAAAAGAAAAAGAATTGTAGACAAGTTCAAAAAGTAAAACACAACTCCAAGCTGTGTGTAAAATACTTATTTAAAACAAAGTGATTCAGAAAGACTGAAAATAAAAGCATGGGAAAAGTTATACCAGATAGATATAAACCGAAAGAAAGCAGGGGTTCCAATCATAAAATCAGAATAGATGGAGTATCAGAAAAAGAATATTAAATGAAACACTAAAAGGACATTTTATAATCCCAAAACTTGCAGTTAATGGTGACTGTATAAGAGCTATAAATATTTACTTGAGCATGAAAAAACATAGCATCAATTTTCATAATTCAGAAAGTAGGAAATACCAGAAAGGTTGACAAAAACATGTTTCTAGTAGAAGCTTAATTTTTCTCTCAGTCCATGAGTGAGAGTGAGAATTTAGAAGATTTGAAATTAATAAGGGAGATAAATTAATAAAAATTCAATACCCAGAAAATAGAGAATACGTCTCTTTTTCAAGCAGCCATGGTACAGTCAACCAAAATTGACCAGACTAAGCTATGAAGAAAGTCTCAATAAATTCTTTATGATAGTGAGTTTTGTCATCGAGAAAATGAATGCCTTTCCACTTGCCCAAGTATTTTTTCCTTCAGGAGTATTCTATCATTTACTTCACCTAATTAGGTCTTTGCCTAATTATTGGTACACTTATTTCTTGATAGTTTATCTTACTTGTCACTCTTGTTAATAGACCCATTCCATTAAATTGTTATACTAACTATACATACGGATACATAGAGAAATATATACGTGTGTGTGACTATATATACATTTCTGAATATTAGTGCTATACTATGCTCCTTTACTGAACTGTAGATTTTTCAGCTGATTTTTGTTGCCAAATAACCAGAAACTGCAGTCAACTCCCCAGCAGCCCTATAGTCCTGAGGAGGGTGGCCGGCAGGGGAATCTGGAGGTTTCTGCAGACTCAAAGCAGCTGAAGCCCACTCAACTGCCTTCACTGCTGGAAGAGAACATGATTCCTGCCTTCTTTCCACCTTCCAAACTCTTATAATGTGCATTTTATTCATACAGTATAAACTGCACCCATAGGGGCAAAGGGAGTCTAGTAAAAGTACTTTCTGGCTTCAAATTCACCTGATATAGGAGAGGGCATACCAGGGGGTGGGAATGAATGCTGGTTGCCCAAAAAAAAAAAAAAAAAAGAAGTATCCAGCACGAATATAAAATATATGAAAAGTTATTGAGATGTCAATAAGATATAGAAAAATGGTGGAAGGACATAAACAGTTTCCCAAAAAGTTGGTATAGGTATGAATAACAGTTCACAGAAAAGGATGCCTATTTAATGCCTCTCAAATATATGAAAAGGATGTCTATACTCACTCACAAGAAGAGGAAAGCAAACTGAAAGTATCCCTAGATACCAGTGTCCATTGTTTGGAAACACCATAAAGTCGGTAACACACTGTATTGGTGAGTGTATGAGGAAACAGGAACTCTCCATGTATGTGATGGGAGACTGTGATTTGGTATTACCTACCAAAATTACAATTGCACACAAATATTTCACTTCACTTAGAAATTCCACTTCAAAGAACTTATCCTCTAGATATACTTACACATGTGAAATTGAAATAGCAAACACCTGCATACAACCTAGCTGTCCATCAATAGGGGATTGGTTAAATAAATTATGGTACAGTCTTCAGTGGATGATTATGTATATTTAAAAATGGAGAAAAACTTTGTGTACCACTTTAGAAATAGTTTCAAGACATTAAGTGACAAAATCAAGGTGCAGGACTTTACGAAGAGAAATCTAACTTTTGTTTTAAAAAACAGAGGAAAAATCACATATTATTGCATTGGCTTTTAGATGCTAAAAATTCTGGAGTGGCATATAGGAAACTAACAGTAGTGATTATCTTTGGGAGAGGACAATAAGAAATGGGCAGATGGAGGACAGAGCGGGGAAGATACTATTGGGATTTATGGTTGAATTATATAAATGTGTTGCCTAGTCAAAAGTAAATAAATGATTTTTTTTTAATGAAGAAGACTGAAGAAGGAAAAGAACTTGGCAGAAGTTCAGTGGAATGCTAGAAGGGCAACATCAAAAGACCTGAGAATAAGCCCCATGAGGAGTGAGTGTGATTCAGCCTAGAAAAGGGAAAGCTGAGAGGTGATGGAACAGAACTCCGACATACAAGACGGCTGCTGGCCATTTGCCATCTTCCCTGAAAACACCAAGCTAAAATGCTTTAGCTTGAGTATCCAAATTAGACTCTGAAAACAGAACTAGGTTAGCAAAAGAATATATGGACTTGCTTTCACTAAAGCCAACCAGTCCTTGAAATATAGAGCTCTCGGTTCACTTGCTTAAATACCCTGAACTGGCTTTTGGTCCAACTGCTTTAGAACAGAATACAAAGCCCTTCATAATCCGCACCAGGCTACCTTTGAAACTAGGGCTATGGCCAGACACCTTCTGCATTCCTCCTTTCACATGATATACCCTCACCTCTGGTGTGTTTATACCTTCCTGTTTTTAAAATCTCCTATGCTTTTTCATGCCTCCATGCCCTTCCTGATACTGATCTCACTTTCTGGAATATCCTACTTATCTTCCTAAAGTTCCCCTACTCACTCTTGAGACCCAAGAAGTAACCCCTTTGTGAAACTGTTTCGGAGCCCTCCCAAATCATGGCATAATTTGCTGGGCCCTCCTGTGCCTTCCCAAGTCAAATGGTCATGTCTCTATTTCATTGTTCACGAGGCTACATGATGATTAGTGGAAGAGAGGTTTGGTGCCCCACTAAAGTTGGCAGATATCAGATGTTATATTTTTATCCTTAGAAACCAATATGGTGGCCCATGGTTAGCACAGGACCTGGCCTCAAATCATGCTTACTGTTTGGAGAGTGAGGTGTAAAAAAAAATGTATTTGAAAATAAGAAAATTTAGGCACTCACTCTGTGCTTATATATTTCAAACACTTTGATGGAATGATTACTGGTCTGCTCTCCTATGTTTACAACTTCAGAAACAGAATCCAAGGCAATCTGTGGGATGTACTAAACAGATCCTGAGCATACTGGAATATATTCCATTTCAAAAGATGCACAGTGGGTTTGACATCGATGGGGAACATAAATGTGCAAAAACGTGCTCTGAAAGTGAAGCTCCATCTGTTGTATGTCATTACTTGAAAAGGATGATCATTTGGGTGTGTATTTTCTGATAACATGTGTACTTAAAACTTCCAAACTTAATGTACCACTAATTTACTTTAGCATTTTAGTTCTTTTCCTTAAGGAGAAAAAGAAAAAAAAGCCCACAAATGCTTCTGCCTTGACCTTACCAGCACCCGTTTCCCCATCACCCATCACAAAATAAACAGAAATAAGTCCTCTTTAAGAAGCCTTGGTTTTAAAAATGGGTTTCTTACATGTCAGAAAAATACATTTTAATTTATAAGAAGGTTCCAATCAGCAAGTTCAATCTCAGGTTCATATTTTACATCCAAAGTCTTATTCAAACACCCGAGTCCCTGTGCAATCATTTTATCGTAATTGAGTAAATTACCCATAATTATTGTACGTGATCATATCATTTATCAGGAAATTGAATCAAGCAGAACTACCTATGCCTTATTTCAGTCCTATTTTATACTGAATCTACACAAAAGAAGTGGAAACACTCTCCCCTGAAGTTAGGCTGAGTTGGGTTGGACTTGTCATTCCAACACTATGGTTGGACCGTGGGCAAGTACTCACCCTCATTAAACCTTTGTTTCCTCCCTTATAAAAGAGGAACAATAATAACAACATGTCTTAGAGAGCTTTGTATTAGAAATGTGTTGCATGTAGTACCTGGCAATTAATAGGTTCTCAATTAAGTTTTGGTTTTTTTTCTAAATCATGGTTCCATGTGCTAATCAGTATTTTCTTTGACTTATTGTAGTTTCCTCAGTCTGGAGCACCTGTGCCATCCCCCTACCTTACCCTAATCAGGCAAATTCATCTTGGTGCTTAAATACCAGTGTCAACTTCCCTGAGAAAACTTCCTGATTCCTTCCAACTTTTCTAGGCCAGGTTAGTCATCCTTGAATATTCTGCTTACTTCTGCATTACCCTTATTATACCATTATGTATTATTTATTTACTCATCTGTCCCCCACTTTAGTGTAGGTTCCTTGGGAAGAGAGATTGTGTCTTGATCTGTGGTATCTTTGTACCCTCTAACACCATGTCTGCATTTAGAAGGGAAATAAAAATAAGCGCTCTTAAAATGCTTTTATTCAGACAGCTGGAATTAAAGACCCTGTAGGTATTAATGAGATTTTGATTAAGAACTCAAGGTGAAATTTCCTATTATGGTAAATATTTAAAATGTTCTAAGTCCTGAATTAGTCATTACTCTTCTTAAAAAATAAAATAGTGGTACCTTTTTTTGTTAATCTAGAGAATCTTAGGTTTTGAATCTAGTGTTTTCTTTGCCATATAAGTAAAATAAAAAGGCAACTCTGCTGAAGCAAATTCAAGCACAACATGGACAATGTCCACAATGTATGTCCATAATGTCCAAAGTCCATAATAATGTCTCAACAAACCTAAAACACAGGGTCTTTCATTTTAACCTTTGGGAGAAAGGTTAAAAAGTTTCAGTGATGAGTGCTTACCAGCTGTTTTATGTATTTAATTCCCTGATGAACTATGTTTCAGGGTGGAGTAATACTGGTTTCAGGACAGGGCAGGAAATATGTAAGAATCCTCAATATTTCCTTCAAATCCCTCTCCACACGGATATGTTTCATCAGTTAAGATTAATTTAATTAACAAGATCATTTTTCAAGATGGAAAATACCACTATTGAAAGTGAAGCAATCATTTGAATGCTATAATCAAGCACTCAATTAAAATTAGAACCACACCTTGCTAATTAAGTTGGAGGAATCTTACACTAGGAGTCTGAAAGCCTCAGACTCTTACTCTCTATACTTTTGGTGCAGGACAGTATATCCAGATTTTATTATTGTTGGAATCTGCAGAGATACTCTACTTCAAAAGCCAAGAAACCTGGTTTTTCAAACCAAAAGCATGCAGAAATCTAAAATAACTCACAGAATTTTTAACACAAACAGAGAAAAAGAAAGATTTTTTATTTATAAGTACCCCTTATTATCTAAAGAAGAAGGATTCCACCATGGGGAGGAGGTGAAAGGGTCTGAGCTCTGTAATATAAACCAGCTTCCCGACCAAGCCTTCATTAAAATGTCCATTTCTCACCAATGCTTGAGGGAGGGGCTTTTTATTGGAGAATGAGGAGACCCTCTGAGTTCTGCTCCCAGACAGTCACGGAGTGAGGACAAAAGCTGTCCCCAGGATCCAGCCACATCTGTCTCACACAATTATTTTAGTCTTTTGGTTTGATTCAAAACCCCAAAGTGAGCAACTAATTTCATCACTGACAGACAGAGCTGAAAGAAAAAGATAAACTAACTCCAACCAGCATAGGGATTATACATCCTACAGGAGTTTGCTCCTGGGAACTGATGAAAAACAGTGATGTTACCTGGAGTCAATAACGGAAAAACTCTTTAGAAATCATTGAAATCGAGTTTAATGGGCCACGCGGTCACAGTCTCAACTGGAACAGCTCTACCGACAGAGCTGTAAATATTTCCCTTCTAAATCACAACAGTCCAATATAGCATGGCTCTGTAGTAAAATCCTCCCTCCTGGCTGATGAAATCCGTTGCCGTGGTAACAGGGGAAAGCAGCAAGTGGCAGAAAATCATGATGCCTTCCCCTTTCACAAAATAACACCAGCACTCAGGCAAAGTAACAAAAAAGAAAAGCCCTAACTGTGAACACTCTAGAATGCACAGATACTGTCTCTTCCTTGCTCCACTCCACCCATCTCCCTACCCCACCCCATCACCTGATCCCTACCGAAAAATTTTTTTTTGATTCATCCTTCCCCTTATCACAACTCTCCCTTCTCTTTGGACGGATTTGATAGTGATAGTGTCATTTTGTAGTTTTTCACAAACGTTCACAGGCAGCCAGGAGCCAGGACAGACCCAGTAACATTCCCAGTTCCCAATTCATCCACCCTCCGAGTCCAAACAAGCCCTGCTAGATCCTTACCTGTGAAAGTGAATGCATCCCCTCCCCCTCCAAACTGATCTACTTTCCCAAGTTCCTCATTTCTTATCAAGGTGTGGCCACTTTTCCCTGGTCTCAGATTCATAATTCTGGTGTCACGTTTTACTTCCGATCTTCAGGCCACACCAGCTGCTAAGTTTTTCAGATACTTCTTTGTGGTGTCGCTGGACTTCATCCCTTCTTCCGCCCTCCGCAGCAACTTTCCAAATGCGAAACTTCGTGACTTACACTTCGTGTGCTAACCTCTCTCCTGGCATCATATTCTTTCTCTCTGACCTATTTCCTAACCCTTGTATTATAATGTAGAAGTCCAAAAAGATTTTTCTTTTCTCAGCCTTCAAAAATCAGAGAAATGCTTGGAAAGCAAGACCTGCCCTTGTTGAGGAAATGATCTGAATCAGAATCAGCTACTTTTGGCTAGAAGCTCAGTCTACAGGGCCTGAAAGTGGGTGGAACTATTGTGGTTGAGGTGAGGGGAAGGATTTGTCTGTTACTCAGTAGAAGAGGAAGGACATGGGAACCAGGGAGATGGCAGAGGCTTTGTACCCCACGGTCCCCGAAAACTTTAGGGAAGTGATCAAAGTCACAAAATGCCTGATCTTACTTAGATTTTGGTTTTGTTTATTTTGTGGGGTTTGTAACTGTGTGGGGCAATTGGTGAAAGTGCTGTGCTTGTCATCCAGGTTGACATGGCAGGCCTTAGGCAGCCAGTTTGTCTTCCTGAGACAGGGAGCTGAGGGAAAAACTATGAATATATGAGTAGTAAGAAATTCTCAAAAACATAGAAGGGCTCTGGACTCTCATTTGTCATGTTTGACTATCTGAAGGAGGCCCTGGGTGATGCCTAGCATAGATTTTAGTAAATTTATGTAATTTTATAACCTGCCTTTAACACTTCCTGGCCCGAGGGCATAAAAACAAACAAACAAATAAAAATTTTTAAATGTGAATAAGACACTTTATACATTGTGACTATAACTTTGTAAAAACTATTTATATGAAAAAAATTAAATCTACCAAAAGATCAACTGTTTGGTAGTGGAATTATGTATAAATTTTCTCTTTTTCAAATGTTCTGTAATATGGTTATATTACTTTTGCTTTACATTTTAAATAAGTAATTATGAAGGCTATATAATAACGTGAGGAACTGTTCATGATAGAGTGTATTTTTTAAATAGAATAAAAGTAGTACTGTGGTATGTCTGCAATAATGTAAAATAAAAATACAGTGCAGGTATCCTCCACTCTTTGAAAGCTCACTTTACACCACTTCACGTTTATGAAAGGCTTACATTAGCACCTGTTTTTGCTAATGGAAGGAAATCCTAAAAGGATTTTTGTTTTTGTGAAGGAAGGTGAAAAGCAACAATAGTGTTCAGCGTTTGTTTTGCAGTGAGCTGTTAGAGGCAGCGGGCACCCTGAGCAGAGAGAGTGGCACCACCAGCTCCTTCCCTGGAACTACACTCAGCATCTCACCATCAAGTTGCCTTAGCTTTAACTGTGTCTGTGAGCATCTGCGCTTTAATCTCAATTTGTTTTGTGCATCCCTTAGCTAGATGTGTTCTAGGGTAACTGCTTCTTCACTTTACGCCGTTTTGATTTACAAAAGGTTTTGTAGGAATGCTCGATTTTGTTTCTTTTTTAAAATTAATTAATTAATTAATTTTTGGCCGCGTTGGGTCTTCGTTGCTGCGTGCGGGCTTTCTCTAGTTAGGGCAAGTAGGGGCTACTCTTCGTTGTGGTGCACGGGCTTCTCATTGCAGTGGCTTCTCTTGTTGCAGAGCACAGGCTTTAGGCGTGCGGGCTTCAGTAGTTGTGGCTTGTGGGCTCTAGAGCTCAGACTCAGTAGTAGTTGTGGTGCATGGGTTTAGTTGATCTGAGGCACGTGGGATATTCCCGGACAAGGGCTCGAACCCGTGTTCCCTGCATTGGCAGGAGGATTCTTAACCACTACACCACCAGGGAAGCCCCTTTATTTTGGCTATGGAGGAAACCCGTGTATGGAGACAAGGGGTGGAAAAGTGTTAAAAATGGTCCCAGTTTGATTTTTATGGGAAGCAGACTCTGAGACAGAGTTGGGTTCGATATGTTTATCAGGGAGCCCTTAGGATCAAGATCTGTGGGAAGGAGGAGGCGGAAGCAGGGAGGGCAGGGAGAAGTGTAGCTGAACTGGTTCCTGGCAGTTGTCCCCGCTGGGCCAGAATCCCTGTCCTGCATTGTCCCTCCGCACCAGTCACTGGATGTGGGCCACTCCAGGGAGTGGCGGCCTCGGGAGAGGCACTTCTCTGCTGCATGGACCTCCATCTGAAGGCTGTCTGCTGACAACACTTCTAGCAGCTGAGCCAACAATTTCTTCCTTGAAGGGGGCTCTGAGCCACACATACACACATATATATGAATTCATATGTACAGCAAAGTGATTCAGTTATACATATATATCCATCATTCGAAAACATTTTTTGTGTGTAAAAATCCCTTTTAATTTTGCTACGTCAAATGTTTATTTCTATAGAATGGGGCTTTTAATAGTATCCATCTCATAGCGTTGCTGTGAGAATTAAGTAAGATAAGAAATGCAAACCACAAGGCCTGGCACAGAGTGCCCAATATTATTATTGTTCTTTGTTTCTAACTTTTCCTAAATTATACCCTGCTGAGAGGCTAGTCTTCTCCTTTGCCTTCCTTGTGTCACTAATCAGGGCCTAACTACACTTTTTTTGCACCTGCCTCTTCTCTTTCTGCTTTCTGGTATTGAAAATGACGTAAGGAGTTTGGGATTAACATACACACACTATATAAAATAGATAATCAACAAGGACCTACTGTATAGCACAGGGAACTCTACTCAATATCTTGTTATAACCTATAAGGGAAAAAAATCTGAAAAAGAATACATATACGTATACATATATGAACATATATATGTATGTATAACTGAATCACTTTGCTATACATATGTATTCATATATATGAATATATATGTATGTATTATATGTATTTATATATTGTATATAAATTTATGTGTTCATATATATGTATACATATGCATATATATATATGAATAACTGAATCATTTTGCTGTATACCTGAAACTAACACAACATTGTAAATCAACTCTACTTCAGTAAAAAAAATAAAAGTGAAAAATAATTTTCAAAAATTAAAAAAAGAAAAAGAAAATGACATAAGAATGTGATGCTGGAGTCACGCCAGCCTTCTTACGAGCACTGGAAAACAGGCAAGAGGAAAACAGGCCCACACTCTAAGGACGGTGAAGCAGAGAAATGAATGGTCTGGGTCCTTAATGGCGTTGTTGAGATGCCAAGCAACCCTGAGTTGTTTCACTCAGTAAACCATAAATATCCTCATGGTATTTAAGCTACTCATAGCTGGGCTTTACTACTTGCAGCTAAAAACATTTCTAACAAATATTTAGGTCAGTAGCGATAGATGGAAAGTTGGGAGGAAAGAAACACATGAGGTTTACAAACTGGCTTGAGTTCTGTGAATATGGGAAATTCATACGTAGAACTTCATGATGAGATCCCTTCTGACTGTGTCTGCTTCAGATTGATCCATGGTTTAATTTTCTGAATACCTCCCTGCTCATGACACAAACAAATTAAGCCCTCCTTTGCCTCTAGGCTATATGGAGCAGGTATGTGGGGAAAGAAAGGATACTGATGAGATTTTCTGTTATTGGTGGATACCAGTGTGGCCATTAAAAAACAAACTAGAGACCTGCTTCAATCAGTACACTGAGATTCCTAGAACTTTAGTAAGAAGACCTGCATTCTGACAATTTCCAACATCACCTATAATTTTAAGCTATTCATTCTCTTTATTATTCAGCAGGCAGGATCCCTGAGGAGCTGTGGAAAGACACTTTCATCTCCATCCTTAGGAGAGCTGTGTGAGCATGGCTCAGCTAGTGACTGACTGTGGACCTAGGGGGAAGAAATTCAGGAGCCAGGAGTTTAACACACTTGCCAGAATTCTCCCAGCAAACAAGGAATGGAGAGAGGAATAGACTTTACTGCTTCCCCAGTTTTTATGCTTCACGCTAACTCTCTAAATGATGCTGCTTATCAGAGGCAAATTTCAAGCTTTTGTATTGTCATAGATAAAAGAGACAGCTACAGAAATAAAAACGCCCTGAATGATTACTTTAAATGAATTTCAAGAACTGTAGAGTTTGGAATTGAAACATTATGAAAAATAAGACTGACTTCCTGGGTTGGCTTCTAAGAATAGAGTGAATCCATTTCCAAAGGAGGTGGATGAAATGACCCAAGCCCCAGGTCCACTGATCCCACACGCTCATACACACTTAGAAACGTCAGTTATTTAGCAAGATGCTCCCTCGTGTTAGTGACACACTTGGTTATGCGTATGCCCTAAATCCTGTTTTGTCTTGGCTCTTAACTTTGTGTGGGCGACTGCACACTTGTCCCAATGAAATGATTTCTTTGTGCATGGTTGAGGTCTATGGGATTAGCAGAGCAGCTCCCTGCTCTCCTCTGCTTGGGCTGTGCTTCTCTTCCAGCCCTCCACACATCCCAGCCCAGACATCCTGGCACGTCTTTCCAGACCTTTCTTTCAGCTGCTTACATGAGTGTGTGTTTATCTTTGACCCATCAAGTGCTGTACAATCAAGTCTATACATATAATGTCCATGTATCCTGACTCTACTGTAAGGATCTGTCTGCTGCTTCTCTCAGCACATTGGGTGAATCCAGAACCCTGAGGAGGGGCACACTGGAGCAGCTGGTAAGTGCAGCACTACAGAGCCTCACTCTGACCTGAGTGCTTCTACGAGCAGGCCAGCTTTCAGCTCCTTTGTTCATGCTCCCCTTGGGCCCTCTGCTCATCAGCAATGCCTCAGCAGTGCTCAGCATCACACACAAGTTAAGCAAGTACATCCTGCCCTTCAGGGTGCCTACAAGGCATGAAATCAGATTCGGTGATGAGAGCAGATAAAAAGGCCTGTATAAGCACAACCGTGCAAACCCTGAACAGACACATCAAATGCATAATAGACTGTTACTTTTTAACCCCAAGCCAAAGAACTTGGCACAGAAGGGACCAATTTTAATCTGTGAGAAAGAACAATAGTCGGCAAAGTGATTCCCTCTAATTCCTATATTCCGTGAACTGGTAGCAGAAGTAAAGCTATAGGACACTCCCCCAGATAACAGACTCTTCTTAGAGTTCTCTTTTTGGTCTAAATGTGGGTATGACAACATTGGGCAGTGTTTCCCCCAGTGTGGGCTGAGAGCCCGTTTCCCCATAAATCACCAGGGCGGATTATTTAAAAACATAATTTGGTAGACTCCATCTCAGAGCCAAATCAGAAGCTCTGGAGGGTGGGGATGCTGGCAGTGTGTATTTTAACCGGATCCCCAAATTTGAGACCCACCCACATAGAGAATATGGGGTTTTACTAACATATCAATGTTTCCCAAATGTGCCTGGAGCCATGATGATCTTTTTAAACAGACTCCCAGGCCCCTTCCTTGGAGATGCAGGTTCAGCAGGTCTGGGGCAGGGCCCTGGAATCCATATGCTTAATAAGTATTCCAAGTGATTCCTCTGGTGGGGCAAGTTTGGGGAACTCTGATAGGAGGCGATTGCAAAGCACATCCCAGTTAAACTATAAGAGTAAATCTGCCAGTTATTGCATCCTTACCACTAAACACTCTGCTGAATGTTTTCCAATGATAGCTCATCTCAAGACAATCTTAGGAGGTAAGTGGTATTCTGACTGCTATTTTATGCAGGAGGAAAATGAGACTTAGCAAAGTAATTTGAGGTCATAGAGCTCGTAAGTACTGAACTCAAGTCCTAGGAGTTAAAGGTCCCTGTTCTTTCCCAGGGGACCAGCCTGTCTCTCTTTACACACCAGGCAAGCACCAGAATGGAGTGCCTTCCCTCCTGTACTACACTGGAGAAATTCTCTTCTATGTGGTTTTGTGATGTTTGGAATCAGGACTTAGTATTCAAGGTCATAAAATACATTCCTCTTCATTTTGTAAAATGTTTTTTTGACCAAAACCTTTTTAGGTTTTCATTTTTAAAATTCTTGGTCTGATGCTCACACTTTATTCAAAATTCACTTCTTCATCAGAACACCTGAAGTTTCATACCATCAGGTTCAACCCCAGTGACCTTGTGGAATTCACCTCTATGTCATAACGCAGAACTCGGAATTATTTATTACTGCCAAGAGGCTAGAATGAACATCACAGACTCTCCCTCTGAGCAGCTTCAACAAAGATGCTTTGGTCTTAGGTGTTCTTGATCTTTTTTTTTTCCTAACTATATCTAATGTTCACATGAAAATTCCAGGTCAGGCTGAACTCCTGAGCTTGTAAGCTAATTTTGAAATTTGCTGGAGAAAATTTGTAAAAAAACAATCTTCAGAAAGCTACTTTCTGTGTGTACATATTGCCTGGGGCTGCAGTACATCAAAGAAAGGATTGTGCCATGGTTAGAAAAGGACATGGGGAGGTCTGGGTGAGGTGGGAGTGGGGAGGAGATGAAGTTGGTCTTATCCTAAATTAATGGACATTATATGTCATTTCTCATTCAAATTCAAAGGTGGAAAAAAGAACTTGATGGTGGGCAAGCCAAGCCTGATTTTCAGTGTGGCCACCATCCTAAAGGGTTATTTGGTTCTGGGCAGTCTCTGAGCTCCAGAGCAATGGATCATGAGTAGTTCAAATGGACAGGGAAAACAAATCAGGAACTGTTCTTAAAAAGTAATTGCATTTTTGATATACCATGTTGTTGAATTGGAAAAAATCAGTATTATTAAAATGACCATACTACCCAAGGCAATCCACAGATTCAATGCAATTCCTATTCACAGATTCAATGCAATTCCTATTCACAGATTCAATGCAATTCCTATTCACAGATTCAATGCAAATGCCTATTCACCAATGGCATTTTTAACAGAACTAGAACAAATTTTTTTAAATTTGTATGGAAACACAAAAGACCTCGAATAGCCAAAACAACCTTGAGAAAGAAGAACAGAGCTGGAAGAATCATGCTCCCTGACTTCAGACTATACTACAAAGTTACAGTAATCAAAACAATATGGTACTGGCACAAAAACAGACACATAGAACAATGGAGCCCAGAAATAAACTCACACACTTATGGTCAATTAACCTACAACAAAGGAGGCAAGAATATATGGTGGAGAATAGATAGTCTCTTCAATAAGTGGTGCTGGGAAAACTGGACAACTACATGTAAACGATGAAATTAGAACATTCTCTAATGCCATATACAAAAATAAACTCAAAATGGATTAAAGACCTAAATATAAGACCAGATACTATAAAACTCCTAGAGAAAAACATAGGCATAACACTCTTTGACATAGATCTCAGCAATAATTTTTTTTGGATTCATCTCCTAGAGTAATGGAAAAAATAAACAAATGGAACCTAATTAAACTTAAAAGCTTTTTTACAACAAAGGAAACCATAAACAAAACAAAAAACAACCTATGGGATGGGAGAAACTATTTGCAAACAATGTGACCAACAAGGGATTAGACTTATTTAAAAATGAAGGCTAATTTAAATTGAGATAGAAAGGAATAAGTTTGCCCATGAGTCAACAGTAGTACACATTTAATGTGGATCCTAGTCATTGAACCATTTTGGTCAAATGAATCCATTTTCCCCCTTTGGCTAAGCTAATACTAAAATTAAAGAAAGGGTAATAGGAGGTGAAAATATAAGTTTTGACTTCAAATTCACTAAAAAGAAAAAAAAACTATAGGTACTATTGAATCATACATTTAAATGCTAAATCAATGTTATTGTTTGAGCAGCTGTT
Organism: Orcinus orca; assembly: GCF_937001465.1. Classification (NCBI taxonomy): domain Eukaryota; kingdom Metazoa; phylum Chordata; class Mammalia; order Artiodactyla; family Delphinidae; genus Orcinus; species Orcinus orca. The sequence continues at coordinate 70,625,972 of NC_064570.1, forward strand.
CTTTTACGAACAATTTTATAAGGCATAAGCTAAATTTTATTTCATTAGCAGAGTATAGCTTTTCAATAAACAATGTAAATATAATAGGCCATTTCAATTAAGGCATTAATTAAATAAATTGGGTGAACTAGGGTTTACTTTAGACCACTGGTTCTCAAGTATTTTGTCCTCAGAATTCCTTTATGCTCTTAAAAATCATTGAAGACCCTAAAGAGCTTTTGTTTTTATGGATAGTTATCAATATTTATCATTTTAGAAATTAAAGCTAAGAATTAAAATATATATTAATTGATTTAAAGATAACAATAAACCCATTTCCTATTAACATATTTATGAAAAATATATTTTCTACAGTAATGTTTAGGGACAAGAGTGGCATTGTTTTACATTTTTTGCACATCTCTACTGTCTAGCTTAAGAGATTCTCATATTTTCTTTTGCATTCAATCTGTTGCAATACACAGTTTTGGTAGAAAAAAAATCAAACTTCACAGAGATATTTAGTTGGAAAGGAGAGGAGCATTTTTTTTTTTTTTTTAACATCTTTATTGGGGTATAATTGCTTTACAATGGTGTGTTAGTTTCTGCTTTATAACAAAGTGAATCAGTCATACATAAACATATGTTCCCATGAGAGGAGCATTTTTAAAAGCTTTACTATTGAGGTATAATTGACAAACAGAATTTTAAAATATTTAAAGTGTACATCCTGGTGATCAGATACATGAATAGATTGTGAAAGATTCTTCCCATCTAGTTAATTAACTTAGTATAATGTCCTCAAATTCCATTCCCATTGTTAAAACAGCAGGATTTCCTTCTTTCTCATGGCTGAATAATATTCCACTGTGTGTGTATACGTGTGTGTGTGTGTGTGTGTGTGCGTATATGACACATCTTTATCTGCTGACACTTAGGTTGTTTCGTATCTTGGCTCTTGTGCATAATACTACAATAAATATGAGAATGCAGATATCTCTTCAACATCCAGTTTTTTGTTTCCTTTGGATATATATACTCTGAAATGGTGCTCATGGATCATATGGTAGTTCTATTTTTAAATTTTTGAGGACCCTCCATACTATTTTCCACAATGGCTGTACCAATTTCCATTCCTACCAGCAATGCACAAGGATTCCCTTTTCTCCACATGAGAGGAACATTTAAATAGCCTTTAAATAACTGTGGATAACCTTCTTTGGTACAATACCAAAACTCAAGAGCAGTACTTTCTTACAGGTAAACTGCATTGTGGAACCTGAAATATCAATGAACCTTTTGTACTTTGTAACATTAAAATCCACTGGCCTATCTTGTACTTCAAGTCGATCTCTTACTTATGCATATATTGCACATTTTGGTAAATAGCCGCTCGTAACACTGTGCAGATCTTCCAAATGTTGATATCAACAAATTGTACAATATCCAAAAAAATCACATTTATCAATATCTCCATCAATCTCATCAAAAATTATCTTTTTTTAATTTTTTAAAATTTGGCTGCACCGGGTCTTAATTGCAGCATGTGGACTTCTTAGTTGCAGCATGCAGGATCTAGTTCCCTGACCAGGGATTGGATCCGGGCCCCCTGCATTGGAAGGGTGGAGTCTTACCCACTGGACCACCAGGAAAGTCCCCAAAATATCTTTAAGTATTGGGAAGCTGTCAAGCTCACAGTAGAAGACACAGGTTTTCCAAAATTCTAATCTCTTGAAAGTCAAAACTTTATCATTAGCAAAAAATACAAAATTAGCCAAAAATGTCAGTCCTGGCAGTGACAGTCTACTTTGTTAGTTTTCCAAAAAAAATGCCCGCCAGATCCACCCGTCTGAATAATCATGGTTTGTATGTCATTTGTTCTATCAAGTAAAAATGGTCTCCTACATATAAAGCAGTCAGCTCAGCTTGCAATTCAAAGAGCTTTTCCTTGAAACAACTATCTTCAGTCTACAGCAGAAATGTCTTAGGTGTCCTCACCGTTTTGTCTCACATAATATTTTCCTGTTGCATCAAGGTCATTGTTAAGTGAAACTGGCATTTGTTTTTTCAGGGCGTGAGTGATGTTGGAAAAATACAAACACCACTGGTGCAGTGCAATTGCCTTAATTTGTATTATGGCACCAGCGTTTTTACCCACCACTGCTTTTGCGTCTTCAATAAAATGTCAACACATTTGTCCCAAGGATAAACCATAAGATTCAGAAAGAGTGATTCAACGCTTTGAATTTTCCCAGTGCGGCTGGAGCTTATTGCAGTACATGCATGTATAGGAACCTCTTCTTTGTGCTGAGTTAGTGCTGATATGAGATGAACGTCAGCAAAAAGTCAGTCCAGCCATGTCTATAGACCAATCCATTTGTATGGTGAAAGTGCAATTCTGCAGAAGAGATGTGAACTCCATCTTCACATTTGTAGCTAAATCTTGAATTCACTGAGTTGCTGTAACCTTGGAAAGTGATACTGCTGGGATTTCCTTTACTTACTCTCTGTCCAGCAGGCAGTGAGCAACGTCTGATTACAAAATCGTTACAGGATTTGTCTCTGAGTTGTTTGTGCTCCTTCAATCATGTAACTTATCCTAGAAGATGCTTCATGGAGTTTTCATTTTTAGTTCAAAAAGTTGGAACAAATCATTTTTGGCATTTAAAGAGCTCATCAAGTCTATGTTTAAAATACTCGATTATTTATTCTTTAAACTCTGAGTTATTGGTCTCAAAATTGGCAAATCTAAAGTGGCAACATAGAATGACAATTTAACGGATACTCTATATTATCTGAAAATTTTCTATTGCATAAGACCCAGTTGGCAAATTATCAACACCCACAAAGTGAAGGAAACAGAACTTTTGTCATTTGTTTCATTTAGAGTTTTGCACAGTCTCTTTTGAGAGTCACAGAATTCTGTTGTGTCAGTTTCCACATTCTTCAGCATCTTTAGACATGGATGGTACAACTGTGGGTTGAGAAAGCAAATCCTCTAATCTTTCCTTTTTATGCCAAGATCCCTTCTTTAAATGTAAGAAAAATATATTATAATTTTAAATTTTACAATAAAATTGTTGAACTCAAAATTTTCAAATATGTTTTCAATAAACTTTTAAAAGCATTGCAAAATTGTGTATACAGTATGATCTCACTTAAACAAAAATACATATGTGAGTATATCTAAATATAAAAAGTACATGCAAGAATGGCCACAGACATGTTAATGGCGATCATCTCTGAGTGGTGGGATTTTAGCCATTTTTGCTTTTTCCTTTATATTTTCACGTATTGCCTAAATTTTTGCTGTGTTTTTAAAAGCTGTTTTCCTTGTTTGTTACTGGGAGGGTACCCGTTCCCAACCTTAGGATGCTGCTGTGTGACGTGCTGTGGAAGGATGAGTGGGACTAGTCAGACGGTTTGATTGATGAATCTGATGAACCTGCCCAGAATTAATCTGGGAAAGGGAACTTGTCCATGCTAATCAGAGCTTGCAAAGTTGTATTTGAATACCAAAACATGAATACATTTTGATTTACCGAGAGAACTATAGCTGTCAAATTCCACCAGAATATCATCTCATTCTTTTCCAAATCACAGTGCCGATGGGAGAAAACAAATTATGGAGTCATAGAAGGCCAGAACAAGAAAGACATTTTAGAGATCATCTGGCCCAACCGTGTCACGTTACAGACAAGAATATTAGCCTCCAAGAGGAGGAAGTACGTCTTCCAGGTCACGGAGAAATCTCGGAGTGTGTGTGTGGTGAGGACCAGTGCCACTTGGGAGGCCTGAGATTATGTCCTCATAGAGCCCTGATTTATCAGCCCTGGACAAAGTGTGTCCCAGCCCTGACTCTCCATCTCTCCCTTATCAACATCACCAAGACTTCCCATAAGCGTCTTGTCATGGCTCCAAGATGTCTTCTTATCATGGTTTAATTACATTTACTCTACATTCTTCCTGCTTTCTTCAGAGATGCCACCTCATCCTCATAAACATATGATACTGAAGTCTTAAGGCAGAATGAGCAGTCTTAGTGCATTAATGAGTCAGCTGTTAGTGTTTACTACTATCAATTGCTGACTGAATCCTATTTCCAGATTCCAGAGTTCAGTCTCTGCTGAACCCATCATTTTTATTCTTTAATGCATGTGCTGTAAACATCATCAGCCAGCAGGGCAATGGTCTGGAACAGTGAGCAAGGGATTGAGAGGAAATAAAGGATATGCTCCAAAAGCTACTGCAGGCACATTCCTTGCCCTAAAAAATTGCTTAAACCTACAAAATGTAAAGCCAGCTTGCACTGAATGTGGCTGCCTTGCCATCTGGAAACACTTCTGGGAAAAGGTGGGGTAGGTATTATGGTTCTCCAGAGAAACAGAACCAACAGAAGATATATATAACAGATAGGTAGGTAGTTAGATACATCGATCTATATATAGGAATATATATAGAGAGAGGATTAATTGATTGACTGACAGAGAGAGAGATTTATTGTCAAGCAGAGTATGCTGTATTGATTACCAACCTCAGGAAAGGACTCCACACACTTATGCCCATTGCATCTTGGTATTGGAGTGACCAAGGAAGACACTACGCAGTCAAGCACTAGATAGAACAAGTCTTTACTCACATAGAGAAGGGGCAGAGCAGGATTAGCTCCAATAGTATGCCGTGGTCCTCACGGCTGGCGGGTCCACGTCCACCATGGCCAATGCAAGGCAATTGGCCTATGAACCCCCAAGCTCCTGAGCACCCCTCCCCAGCAGCAATAGAAGGACCCTGACTGGGTCTGAAATACCGAAAGCTGGGGTTGTGCCTGAGGGCCGCTGACATACCTGCTTAAACAGAACAAAGGGACAACTCATGTGGGAAAAATATTCCCACACTAGGTGATAACCTGCACAGGCTCTATGGGTTCTTTATCTCTAAGGCCCAAGGCCCATTCTTATTCCGCCAGATTGGGGTGAAAATACTGTGCACGTGACACTGTCTTTGCCAACATTTATTTTAAGGAACTCGCTCACGTGACTGTTGGGGACTTCTAAGTCCAAAATCAGTGGCTAGAAAGTCAGGTGAGAGTTGATGCCGTGACTTGAGTCCAAAAGCTGCAGGACAGGGCAGTTGGCAGGCTGGACACTCAGCAGGGTTTTTATGTCTTGAGGCAGAGTTCCTTCCTCAGGAAACCTCAGTCTTTACTCTTAAGGCCTTGAACTGACTGGATGAGGCCCATGCACATTATGGAAGGTCATCTGCATTGCTTACAGTCTACTGATTAGTCACGTCTTAGAAATACCTTCACAGCAACATCTGCATCACTGTTTGATCAAACAGCTGGGCATCATACTCTAGCAAACTTGATTTTTTTTAATGCATTGATTACCTTCCTTATGCCCTGAATCACTGGTTCCTCTCTGGAAGAGTATCACTAATTCTTCATTATCCTCTCACTGTGCCATTTCCCTGGGGGAAAATGTTCAGAGGGTCTCCACTACCACTATAGTTACATACAAACTCCTTATTCTGACACATAAAACCTATGACCTGGCCACACACATCACCCGCCATCACTCACCCCCATGCAGGCAGCCAACCTGTACCCCTGGCTCTTCCAGGCTCTGGTACTTGCTCCCTAGGCTGCCCCCAGCCCTGCCCATCAAAATCCTACTGCCTGAGAAAGGTCAGCTCAAAGACCAAATCCATTCAAAAATCTTATTTGTTGCTCAATTGAAAAAATCTCCCTCTTCTATGTTTTCAAAATATAGGTCCTGTTTTTTCTTTCTTTTTTTTTTTGGCCATGTGGCATATGGGAGTTTAGTTCCCCGACCAGGGATGGAACCACGCCCCCTGCAGTGGAAGCGTGGAGCCTTAACCACTGGACCACAAGGGAGGTCCCCCAGAATAGGTACTTTAAAACTTTTATTTTTAATGTTCTGCCTTCTACAGAGACCTTTCAAATTCACTATAACCCTTTGGAATGTAAGCATCCTGAGGACAAGGATGACCTTGACATCCTCACAGAACAGGCGTTCAGAGACCCAAATAATTTCGGAGTCTGAGAGATAAGGGAGTAGAACAATGTTCTCAAGGTTACCGAGCAGCATGAGAATAATCTTTACTTTGAGGTGAAAAAAGCAAAGTCCTGCTGTAACTACCTGGCCCCTCCCTCCTCCGGAACACTGCCCTCTGAGGCCACTTCAGCCCCACCTGTACACTCCAGCTGCCCCGACCATGGTCTTGGAGGAAGGAGTGTAAGGCGTACGAGATCAATTCCTCTAATCGCTGACCCTGCTCTCACTTCAGACTCCCACTGTGCTTCCCCAGGACTGAGACCCACTCAGTCCACCAGACCTTAAAGGACTAGACTCCTGCCCACGTCCATCCTCTCATAACTAACCAAGAGTTACCCAAGGCTGCAGCTGTGGTTAAGGAGAGGAGCGTGGGCTGAGTCTAAAGACCTGGGTGTGAGTCCTGAATGTTCCACTCACCAGCTTGGTTAGTTATGTAACTTCCCCCAGCACCTCTTCCCCATCTGCAGAGTGAGCATTATTGATACAGTGCAATGCGCAGGGCACAGGGTTTGGTGAGAAATAGATGAGATGCAGCTCATGAAAATGCTCTGCAACATTTGCTACAGATCTCAGTTATTCCCTTGATTGGGGGTCATCACAGCCCCTCTGCCCCGGAAACACTTTGGATCAGGGACTTAGCCCAATTTACCACCCTTTCATGTGGGGTCATGTGGGAGGACAGAGGGAAGGAAAAATGCTCACTGAATTGAGAAGACCTCTTAAGACAGAAGAGCGAGAGGGGCAGCTCCCTATAATCAATGAATCAGTTTATTATAGGGTAACTTACTCAGAGGGTGGGATTGGGTTGGGAGGTGGGGGGGAAGAAAATGATCTGGAAGAATGTGGCATTTGCAGCTGCATTCTGCACCGCCAAGGGGCCATTGGGACAATTTTATAGTTAACCTAGGGTATGGGGGGGCGGGGGTAGGTGCTTAGAAACAGGAAGTACATTCTTAAGTCAAGATTCATGAATGGGTAACTAGTTTCATGGGCACTGGGAATAGTCACCAAAGCTTTTCATCATTGTTTGGGGACTAACTCAGCATACAGGTTACCTGGTCCTAATGACTATTAAATAATACCTATTAATTACAAAGCCCTTGATGACAGAGAAGTGATTTACTGCACAGTATAGTCCTGGGTAGGGTCAGCAGAAGGACAGGCGAAACAGTAAGGGCCCAAGATCGTGTCAGTTATGCGCATTCCACCCCTAACAACTTGATGGCCCCTACAGTCTTATCTGACATTCTTCCATGTAGACCCAAGAGCCGGATATAAAGATTAAGATCTTTATGTCAACTGATGTAAGTGTAAGAAATTCGAACACAATTTTCTCATGTTTCTTATGGCAATAACTTTGAAGTTGTTTTTGAAATAGAACATTCTCTAAGAATGTTTAGGTCCTCTATTTGCTGCCCCTTCCCACATGGTGGGGTCAGCCTGCTGGTCAACCAGCATGGTCTTCATCCAGCTTCCATGTCTTAAGGCATGGCTTTTATTGACTAGATCAAGCTGGGCCCCGATTCCTGACCACCCTGGCTTAGCTGATACTCTCTTCTAGAAATGACAAGGTAGGAGAAAAGGTCAGCAAGTGGCAGGGTCTAGTCATCTGAGGGCACATGCAGGTGGCAGACCAGCCAGGTGAGACGGGAGCCCATAGCTCAGCCTTGGAGGGGCTCTAGTTGAGTGAGTGGCACCGTCCTCCTTTAGGTGAAACCAGAGAGTTGGTACCCATCTTCTGTGCTGGACAGCACCACCGCCGATCCAATAAGAAAGGGATGCTCCACCACTCCGTCCTCCACTCCTCCCTCCTTTCTTATTCCTGGAGCGTTTCAGAAGATGCGACACTGGCTCCTCTGTGGCCTGGCCTCACTGCCTTTATACGGTCCACCAATCCCTTCATCCCTCTGGCCTTAACTGCTCTTACCCCTCCATGCCCATTCTGAAAGGGATTCCACCAGCCTTCCTCCAGGAAACCTGTTATGATTCCTTAAGACTAGGGAAGGATTCTGTCTCTAGCTCTCGTGGTACCCTTTGCACATTTCTAATGCAGCATTTATTGTAATGCACCACAGTTGTTTGTTTACTTATTTGTACCCAATAAATTAGGAGCATCTGGATTAAAAAAAAAATTCTGTTATATTGAGAGATGGAAGTGTCCGCCCAAAGTGGGCTCAGAGGATATAAGAAATTCTGAGTTAACAAAGGGACAAGATGGGTGGGTGACAATAATGATCTAGACGAACAAACTTCCTAACAATTGCGTATCACTTGGGTGCTTGCAGATGCTGGGAGTATAGGGAAACTCCTGCCGTTTGTGTGGGCCTTGGTTCCGTGTGGGTAGGCATGCATCAGCAAGGCAAAATGCCAGAGCTTAGCCTGGGAACTCTGACTTAGAAATAAATTATATAGATAGTCATCGCTTTCTTATATTCCCCTCCCTTTCCTATCATGCTGTAACGTATCATTTATGAGCTTTGCAATGAATCACAACAAGAAAGAAAATAGTGATCCTTTTCAGTTTGCCTCTAAGATTGCATAGAAATTTGTTATGCAATAAAAAGAGCACTAACATTCTCTGAAAATGTTCCCCTAGAACATACCTTCTAGGGCTTTCCAAATAGCTCAGAAGAAGGGTTTCAAAACTTTTCCTGTAAAGAACAGCTTGAGTCTAGCACTTCTCAGAAGAAATGCCAGTCTCAGTTTTTCTCGGCTTAATTTCATTTCAAGAATAGTACATTTTCTTCTTCCTCCAATTAAGCTCCACTGCCTAGTCCCAGGAAGAAAAGGAGTCATGGTAAAGCAGCCACAGTTAATAGATGAAGAAAGGAAGAGCAAAGCAATGAGACTGACAACAAAAATACATTTGGGAGGATGGACAAAACCAGAAATTCATTATTTAAAAACACTAATAAAATAGCTAAAGCTTTGAAAAGATTGGTGAGAGAGATAACTAGCTAATAACAGGAATGAAGAGACTGCCTTTAACTACAAATGAATATTCAATACCCAAAACAAGAAAATACTATGAACAATTTTTTCCCAGTGAATTAGAAAAGTTAGATAAAACAAACCATTTTCTAGATGAATATGTTAGCAAACTGACTCAAAGGGGAAAAAAAGCACAGACTCCCTGCTGTAGTCTAAATGTTTACGTCCCCTCAAACTCATATATTGAAATCCTAACCCTTAAAGGTGATGGTACTAGTAGGTGGGGACTTTGGGGGATGCTTAAGCCATGGGAGTGGAGCCCTCATGAATTACATTAGTGCCCTATGAAAGCAAGATCTCTAGCCCCTGGCACCATGTGAGGACACGGAAAGAAAGTGCCGTGTCCTCTGTTCTGTCCTCTGTAAAGCCCTCTGTTGTTTATAAGCTACCCAGTCTGTGGCATTTTGTTACAGCAACTCAAACTGACTAAGACAACTCCAAATAGACTTTAAAATATTAAAGACGATCAAGAATATAAAAATCTGCCCATGGGATCAGGGGAAAAGTGATGAAACAGTTTTACAAATGAGATCTACCAACAATTGAAGGAACAGATCCCTGTCATGTAGGAATTTTACCATAAAATAGAAAAAGAGGAAGAATTGTCCACCCCAAAACACATATTACATGACCAGTATTACTCCAAGGTTAGAATGATTTAAAGAATGAAAATAACAACACTAATCTCACTCACAAACACTGATAAAATCCTGATAAAATCCTCCTTAATAAAATATTAGCAAAGAAGATTCAGTAATTAGAAAACAACAAAAATTATGACTCAAATGGGTAACTGGTTTTATCCCAAGAATATGAGTTAAGTTTAGAAAAACCTATTGTTTTTTAAATCTATATTTTATCTATTATCACATTAGCTGAATAAAAGAGAAAAACAAAATCATCTCAGTAGATGGAGAAAAACTTTTTTTTAATTTATGATTTTAAAAACATAGCATATTTGTTTGCAAAATTAGAAGGAAATTTCCTCAACTTAATAAAAATTTTAACACAACAAAAGATTGTACTTAATATAGAAAATAGAATAAGAAAAACATTTGATAAAATTAACACCATTAAAAATTAAAAACACAAATTCACAGATATAGAGAACAAACTAGTGGTTACCAGTGGGGAGAGGGAAGCGGGGAGGGGCAAGAGAGAAGTAGAGGATTAAAAGGTACAAACTATTAGGTATAAAATAAGTTACAAGGATATATCATACAACACAGGGAATATAGCCAATATTGTATAATAACTATGAATGGAGTATAACCTTTAAAAGTTGTGAATCACCATATCGTACACCTGTAACTTATATAATATTGTACGGAAACTATACTTCAATTAAAAAAAATTAAAAACAAATGCCATGCACATATATTTGGAGAAAACTGTAATTCGAAAAGATATACAGACCCCAGTGTTCACTGCAGCACAGTTTACAATAGCCAAGACATGGAAACAACCTGTGTCCATCAACAGATGAATGGATAAAGAAGATGTGGTGTATATATATATATATATATATATATATATATACACACACACACACACACAATGAAATACTACTCAGCCACAAAAAAGAATGAAATGCCATTTGCAGCAACATGGATGCAACTAGAGATTATCATATTAAGTGAAGTAAGTCAAAAAAAGGAAGACAAATACCATATGCTATCACTGATATGTGGAATCTAAAATATGACACAAATGAACTTATCTATGAAACAGAAGCAGACTCACAGACATAGAGAACAGACTTGCGGTTGCCAAGGAGGAGGGTGGGTGGGGGAGAAATGGATTGGGAGGTTGGGGTTAGCAGATGCAAACTATTATATAGAGAATGGATAAACAACAAGGTCCTACCGTAGAGCACAGGGAACTATATTCAATATCCTGTGATAAACCACAATGGAAAAGAATATGAAAAAGAGTGTGTGTATATATATATATATATATATATATATATATACACACACATATATATATAACTGAATCACTTTGCTGTACAGCAGAAATTAACACAACATTGTAAATCAACTATAATTCAGTAAATTAAAAAAAACAACAAAACAAAAGTGCTGTGCAAACTAGGAATAAAAAGGCACTTCCTTAACCTGGTAAAATTTGTAAAACTATAGCAAATATCCTATTTAATGGTGAAATATTAGTTTTAAATAATTTAAAAATTATTTTAAAGGAAGAAATAAAACAATCATTCACAGATAGTGTTCATTATCTAAATCAAACTTAAGAAAACTCAAGAGAAAAACAGACCAATTATTAGAATTACAAATTGAGGTCAGAATAAGACAAATATATATAAATAGATTGCATTCCTACACACAAAAATAACATATGCATACAATTTTAAAGCATATTGTATATGATAGCAACAAAATGTAAGGTACTAGAAGTAAATCTAATGAAAATGTGCATATCTTTATGAAGGAAATTATAAACATTTATTGAAAGACATTAAAGAAGTTCTATGTCAGTGGAGATATATCCCCTTCAAGGATAAGAGTGAATATGATAAGGTTGTTAATCTCCCCCAAATAAGCTATAAAGCTTCAGTTATAATCCCAACAGTATTGTTCATGGACTTTGACAACTTTGTCTTAAAATTTATGTAGAAGAGCAAAGAACCAAGAACAGACATGACAATTCTGAAGAACTTCAAGGTGGGTGAAGACCCTCATCCTGGCAGCTATGAAGATCTCCCTAAAGCTTGAAGAATGAAGCAACCTGGTACAGGGAAGGGCCAAAGAAACCTACGAACAGATGGGAAACTCAGGCATTGGCATATTCATAGACAAAAACCTGACACAGGACAGAAGTGGCTTTGGAAATCAGAAAGGAAAGGACAGAATAGTCCAGTGTTTTTCACATTTTGTTTTACCAATTACCCACAGTGAGAAATGCATTTAACACTGCAACCCAAACCATACAGTCATGTAGGTAAATATATACATAAAACGAAAACAGAAGAGTCAAGGAAAATAGTTACAATTACTATGTGCAATGCATTCTGGTATTTTTCTATTCAGCCCTGTTTTATTTAAAACACACACACATACACAATTGTTGCAACCCATACAGTTGATTCCATAAGCGCTACAGAGTCGTAACCTTCAATTTGAAAAACTGCACTGTGCAACAAGGTTCTTGATAGAGAGTTCTGCGCAGTGGGCATGCTAGTATGGTTCCCCAGGGGTTAGAGAGGGAGTTGATTTGTAGCGTTTGCCCATAACTGTGGTATAAAAATTCCTGCTGTGGCCCATATGAGCTAGCAATGTGTTTAACAACCAGCTAACGCGATGCCTGAGAATTAATAATGAACCTTCATGAGCTGGTACGAGGTAGCTGCAGCACGCTGCTGATTCTAGGATAACTGGTTACCCATGTGAAAGAAATAAATAATCAGACCTGTACACCACACCATATATGAACATTAATTTCAGGTGAACTAAATACCTGACACATGAAGAACAAAGATGTGAATGCGAAATGTGAAAAGCAAAAGTTAGAAAAGTGCAAAACAAAAAACAGTAGTATGTCTTTTTAACTCCTGGGTAGGAAAGGATTCTTAAATGTTATGAAAATCGCAAGCCACAAAGGGAAACTTGATACATCTGATTACATTTAGAATAGACATTCCTGAGCATTAAAATTCATCACTTAAAAAGTGAAAAAACAAGCCACAGCCCAGGATACAACATTTGCAACTCATATACATTCAGAATTTTATAGGAATTCTTATAAATCAATAAGAAAAAAAACCTATAGAAAAATACACAAAGACACGTGCAAATAATTTACAGCAGAGATGATCTAAATGGCAGAAGAAAAAGGAAGAGAGGGAAAGAGGAATGGAGGGAAGAAGAAAGAAAAAGAAAAGCTCAACACCATTGTAAAGCAATTATACTCCAATAAACGTGTTAAAAAAAATTCTCACTTGGGTTAGATGTATCAGCTGGGTTCAGACTGGAAAACAACATTCACACCCAGTCTTTCAATTCAGAGGAAATTTAATTCAGAGACTTTGGAAACCCAAAAGTCGAGGCAACCAAGAGATATAACTGCAGGAACCCCTAGGCTGGGAAGGAAAGAGAAGACATGGTGTTTTCGGAATCCAGGACCTGGGGCTGCCCAGCAGGCCCTGAGTGGAGAAGGGGCCATCCAGCTGAGCCATGGCAGGAGCTGGCCAAGGTGAGCTGGGGCCATGGAGACCCCATTGGGGGCAGAGTGGATGGGGAAAAAGACCTTGGCTTCTCCCGTTTAACCTTCCACCAGTGCTTCACATTAGCTGAATGAAAATGGAAGCCAGCAGGCAAGGGACGCTGGGAACTGTCCTTTTAGAGACGGGCTCCCTCCAGGATAGGAGAAAGGAAAGATCTGAGAGAAAACTTATAAGTGCCCAACACATCAGGGGATGCACTGAGACCACTCCGTATCCATCAGATCTGGAATATTTCTAAAGTCAAACAATAAAAAGCATTTTAAGGATATGACTGTATGAGAAATCTAATACACTGGTAGTGAACGAGGAAACTGACACAACAAGTTTGAAAATAGAGGTTTTTTTCTCTAGTAAAATGGAAGGTACACACATCTGTGACCTAAAAATTCTACTCCTAGATAAAAATTCCAGAGAAAATTCTCACATGTATGTACAAGGTAACATGTACAAGAATATTAACCATTTGGGGATGGTTTAGAAAGTGGAAATAATTTCAATGTCCATCAATAGGATAATTAATTTTCTAATGTTATATATTCATATAATAATGGAATACTAAACCACAGTTAAAATGAAGGAACTAGTGCCACATGTTTAACATGGATTTATCCCTCAAACAATGCCATTAAAACAAAGCAAGGAGCAGAAGACCATATACAATATCATTCATATAAAGTTTAAAAACATAAAAGACAATTCTGTATTTTGCATGAGGTTATTGCTTAGGACCACATACAGAGGATAAAGTATAAGAAACATGCAAGAGAAAGGTAAACACAAAATGCAGGATAATGGTAACCCTGGGAGTGATCTCGAGGAAAATGGCATCATGGAAGGGTCCCTAGGAGGCTTCATCAATATATAAGTGCTTTGCTCCTCAGGTTAGGTGGGCAATACTTGCCTGTTCCTGACAGTTTCTCTCCACCTTTTTATATGTCTGAAATATTTGATTTTTATTAAAAAGATATGGAAGGACTGGCATCAAATTACTTTATTACTCACCTATATATATCAGTCCTCATATTGGTCAAAACTCTGAAATGTGTTTATAAGAATTCATAACACAAAGCTGGTGTGAGAAATAGAAATGGTTGGTAAATTGCCCATTAATTACTCCCTATGTTTTTGGACTTACAAAGAACTTGTGATCTTTCCTCCAAAAAACTAAGCTCCTTCGTTCCATCAAGTATATAAAAACCCAGAACATTTGGAGATAGTATTAGTGGCTAATATGTATTCAGTACGTCCTCTGCTTCAGGCACCTATCATCCCCACTGTATGTATGAGAAAAACAGAGCACCAAGAGACGAAGTCGATTTCCCAAAGCCACCTAGCGAATCGGGGATAGGGCCGTTTCCACACTCACTCTTCTGCCCCACCCAGGTCAGCCCTTGTTTTTCTGTCTTACCTCGGAGTAATTTTTAAACCAGGGTAGATGAAATAAGGGTGCTTCTGGCAATGTCTAGACCTGACCATAACGTGGAGCTTTCTAATGTCACGGAATAGAAAACAAAATCCAGAGAGCTCTCTGGGGAGAAGCGAACACGCCCTATTGGCACCCCTGGTTCTGAGGCCATGCGACAGCTCCCACCAGCGTGTGACTTTGGGCAAGTTAATCAAACCAACTGCATTCCAGTCCCGGTTCTACCACTTTCTGACCCCTCACTTAGCTTCTTTAAGCCTCATCCAGAAAACAGAGTATTTAATACCTTCCCCGTTGAGTTGGTCTGAGGGTGCTAAGTGAAAGCACGTCGGAAGTTCTTGCACCCTGCCTGCCCCGTAACCTAGATGGTTACCCACGGGACAGAGCCAACAGTGCCCATCCCTTCCCAACTCCACATTCAGTCACCTCACGTTGACATTGGCCATAGTGAGACAGGCTGGGACCTGGGACCCTTTGCTGCAGTGCTTGCAGCTGGGCAAACATCTCCCCAAGCAACAAAATACACAGAAACTCTAAGGGACTAAAAACAACTGTGTGCATGTGCGGTTGAGGCACATTATGGACAACAAGATACAAAAAGACCAAAAAAAAAAAAATCAACTGCCACTTCTGAAGAGCCAGGAACAATAGCAGGACACTGCGCAGGCCCCCTGCACACAGCACCACCAAAGAAGCGGGTAAAGCATCTAAGCCACTCCTCCGGCCAGACCCCTGGACACAGCCCTACCCTCGCCCCATAGAAGGAAGCAGCTCAGCCCCTGCCTCGGGGCTCAAGCCAGCGAAACTGTGGCTTGTTCTCGCTCCCTGCTGCTGCAGCAGGAACCCCAGTAAAACTTTGCCTGAATTTCTTGTCTGGCCTCTTATCAATTTCTACTGATTAAGGAGGCTGAGAATCCTGGTCGGTAACAGCAGCAAAAGGACTTAAACCACAAAAATGGACAAATTCTACAAATCAGGGCTTTATGTATTTATTTTTCTAAGAGCTGGTTGTTAAACGTTTTACCAGCAACCCCTGCAGCACTGTTGGAATTGGTTTGTCAACTATATAAATATTAGCTATTATTGTTTAAGATTTCATGACCAAGAGGACAAAATGGAGAATGTTTAGGGGCGAAAACAGCTCCCACAAGAACATGGTCCTCCATCTCACAGAACATCTGTGCAGTACACACAGGTAAGGCCTTCCTCTGTGCCCAAGCCGGGATGGTGGGGTGCCAGGGAAACAGCAGTTTTTCCACAGCTGGTCCAGCACAAAGGGGCTGAGCTCCACGGCTTCATTACTGAGTGAGCAGGTGGTATCTTCCCGTTTTACTTTCTAATCTGACCAGCATTGTGCTTTTCCTGAAACCCCAGTAAGTACCGGGAACCCTGTATTTGGTTGCCTTTGCCACTTCCTAACTGGGTGAGGGAGAATGCCCCTTCTTCTAATGGTTTACTGCACAGAACTCTCATCTCACTGCAGGTTTAGAACAATTAATTCAAGATTTTAAAATATGAAAGTATATATATTAAAATACACCAGACAATATGTGAAAGGCAATGAGGAAAATCTAGATGTATAATGATTCCTGTGAATTTTTTTCTCTAAACTGTGCAAGAATGTGGCTATCCTGAGAATTGCCTTGTGACAATTCTTATATTAGTAAAATATTAACTTGCTCAGAAAGTGAGAAATCCTCAGCATAACAAACACCTGAATGTATTTTACTAAGAATTTCAGTAGCTTCTCCCTTAGACATGTTTACAAGCCAGAGTTATTTGTACCAAACACAAATAACTGCGTTTCTCAGCATGTTCGAAATGAGAGGAAATAAGAATTGTAATGAAGTCAACACAGGCCACCTCAGCAAACACTACAATAAAAACACTTCCCTCACTATTCTGATCACCACTGGTTGAGATGATGGCTAATTAGAAAATCCTGAGTCAGAACATAAGCTCTTCAAATTCGAGGAAGAGAGTTGCCAGCATCATTTTCAGATCTACCTCCAAGTGTCCAGTTGCTAAGAGACATATGGACAAAATGTACTGTAACGTGGAAATGGTTGTTCCTCCCAAAGAGCCAAGCTTACACAAAGCCTGTGTGGTTTGTATTTGCCTCCACGGCTACAGTGATGATTTGCATTAATGAATGTGTTTGCCATTGTACCAGAATTAAAGATGTCTCATCATGGCCCTATTTGTCATTAGCTGCCTGCCTCTCAGACCTGTCCCTTCCAGAATGTTCTCCCCACGCTATCACCAGAGTTCTCTTCCTAGAATGTTAGTCATTCATTTATCAACTTCACAGCTGCCTTCTGCGCTGTTATTTAGTTTACCCTCTTAATTGAAATTGATTTATACCCAAGCTTATTCTTGCCCTAAGCACTCCATATGATTTGCTGTCACACAATGGAAGAAAATATTCGTGAAACATCTGAAAAAGGACTTGTATCTAGATGTATAAAGAATGCTTCCAATTTAATAACAATAAGAAAAACAATCCAATTAAAAATGGGCAAGGGCTTCCCTGGTGGCGCAGTGGTTGAGAATCTGCCTGCCGATGCAAGGGACACGGGTTTGAGCCCTGGTCTGGGAAGATCTCACATGCCGCGGAGCAACTAAGCCCGTGAGCCACAACTACTGAGCCTGCGCGTCTGGAGCCTGTGCTCCGCAACAGGAGAGGCCACGATAGCGAGAGGCCCGCGCACCGCGATGAAGAGTGGCACCCGCTTGCCCCAACTGGAGAAAGCCCTCACACAGAAACAAAGACCCAACACAGTCAAAAATAAATAAATAAACAAACCAATGAACCGGCATTAAAAAAAAAAAAGGCAAAAGATTAAAACCCTACAAAAGACAATATACCAGTGGCCAATAAGCATATGATAACAAGTTCAACGTCAACAGACATCAGACAAATGCAAATTAAAATCACAATAAGATACCACTACACACTAACTTTTAGAAGATTAATAATTCAAGGTTGTTGACGATGTGGAAGGTTGAAATTCTGATACAGTGCTTGCTGGTAGGAGTGTAAAATGGTACAACCAATTTGGCAAAAAAAAACAACCTGCTATTTTCTTAAAAGTTTGAAACTGTACATTCAAAAGCATGATTATCTAACTAGTATATGTCTCAGCATTAGATCTAGAAATATACACAGAATAAAATAGGGTTTAAAAAAAAGTTAAATGTACAGTTACCACATGACTCAGCAATTTCATTTGCAGGTATCTATCCAAGAGAAATGAAAAAATACGTCTACAGAAAGACCTGGGCATGAATGTTCTGCAGACAATAGAAGCTTCTCTCGGGGTGACACCCTTCCTAAGAGCTGAGCACTTGCTGGAGGGCCGGGGGCAGTGGCCTGAAGTCCCCTCGGCTTGCTCTCCGGGTGTGGAACCCGTGCCGCATTACCAGGGCCCCGAGCTCAGTGTGCTGCCCCCCAGGATGGAGCCTCCATTCCATGAGTGCGGACCCGGCAGCAGAAGAGAACTTTAACCAGGAGAGAAAACATGTTTTTTGTATTTCAGATAGGTGACTCTGGCATTCTGGCAGACAGAGAGAACAGACTTGGGATTGCCAAGGGGGAGGGAGGGTGTGGGAGGGAAGGATAAACAACTGTAGAGCACAGGGAACTATATTCAATATCCTGGGATAAACCATAATGGAAAAGAATATGAAAAGGAATGTATATATAACTGAATCACTCTGCTGGACAGCAGAAATTAACACAACACTGTAAATCAACTATACTTCAATTAAAAACACACAAAAAAACCCCAAAAAACCAAAGCAGAAAGACACCAAGAGACTGGGGCTTGCTGAGGTTTCACTTTTCCTTTTTAACCAATTAGCCGCCATTCTAAATATCGTAGACCAAACAGAGACTGGGTCATCTGCCCAAAGGTGGGAGTCTGCAGCTATCAACAGACACAGCCCCAAACTAGTTTAGGACAAGTTTATGTGGCAGAGAAGGTAGACCACAGAGGAAGCTGGAGTCAAGCCTTCGCCAGCATGTTGGAGTTAAGTGTTCTGGCGTGGAAAGCATCTCTCACTCCTCCATCACATTAAGGTGAAAATTGAGGGCCCATAGCGAGCTCTAGACAAAATACAATTATCTTACCTTGGACAAGTTTCTCTGTCCTCTTCAGACTGTGGTAGGCAGAATGGTCCCCCAAAGACGTCGACACCCTAATGCCTGAAGACTTTGAATATGCTACATTAAATGGCAAAAGGGACTCTGCAGCTGTAACACTACAGGTTTTAAGATCAGGAGATTATCCAGGTAGTCCTGGGCGGGCCCCGTCTAATTGCATGAGCGCCTACAAGCAGTGAACTTTCTCCAGCAGGGGGAAGAAAGACTGTAGCAGAAGGGAAATGCAGAGAGATCTAAAGCATGAGACGCGCTGGACCTACCAGTGCTGGGGCGAGCCACACAGATAGCATGAGAAGGGACATGGGCAGCTATACAAGCAAAGACTGGCCCCCAGCTGACTGCTAGCAAGGAAATGGGGAACTCCACCCTCAAGGAACTGAATTCTACGAACAACCTGAAGGAGCCTGGAAGCTAAACATTCTCCAGCACCTCCCGAGAAGAGTCCAGCCCAGCTGACAACCCGATTTCAGCCTTAGGAGGTCTTCAGCAGAGGACCCAGCTGAGCCCTATTGGGCCCAGACCTCTGAACCATGGAATAAATGTGTGTTGTTTTAAGCCTCGAAGTTCACAGTAATTTGTCCTTGCAGAACTATAAAACTGATACAAAACTGACATAGAAACACATTTTTAAAAAGGAAGTAAGCAAGCAGAATTCTCAAGGAAAAGTGACTTTGAGTATAATTCCAATTTTCTTATGGACGTAGGAGCCTTGGAGCTCTTTGCTCAAGAATAATAGTTACAATCCATACTCCCTTCTGCGCTCCTCAGTATACGGCTATATTAAATGGGAGACTGAGGCTCTATTTAGGGGAGTTTCTAAGGCCCTCTAGCAACACTGGAATAGAGAATGGATTTCAGTGAGGTCAAGACTGCAATAGGAATAAAAAAAAAACCCTGCAATAGGAAGACCAGTTGTCGGGCTATTGTACTGAGGTGACTGAGGGACCACAGGGCAGGGCTAGCTGGTATGGAGCAATCAGATTGGAGAGGGAGACACTGATCCCAAATAGTTCTAGAAGGGCTGGCTAGGTGGAAGGTAGCACCAGTAAATCAGAGAATTCAAGAGGAGGAATAGACCTGGGAGAGACTGAAACCATGGGTTTGCTTAAATCCACTTCAGCTGCCTTCACTGATCAAGGTGGTTTTGCATGTCCTCCAAGCGGCATGTAGCCTAAACAATAAGGTATGTATCTGCCCGAGTTATTTTCCAGGAACTTGGAGTCAGCTGTGTCTAGTTGGAGCTCAGCTGGTTAACACTGGATAGGACCACTTACCCTCCAAATGGGCACACATGAGTGGCCACGCAGGGACCTCCTGACGCCAGAGGGTCGAAAACTCCACCCTCAGCTCGTGCTAAGCGCCTCCACTCTTGAACGTGCAGAAGCCTGTAGCCTCGTTACGCCTGCGCAGAACAACAATCACCCCACCTTTTCCCGGTCACCTTTCCCCACGCTCCCCACGCCTCAGACGGCTCTGCTTCTTCGTTCATTGTCCCGTAATTCCCCTGAGCCCTTTGGCGGATCTGAGACTTGTCTTCCCGTCTTCTCACCCGGCTGCCTTTTAAATAAACCCTCTCTTAGCTGCAATCCTTGGCGTCTCAGCGTTTCGGCTTGCTGGACGTCAGCCAAACATTAACCTGGTTTGGTTACAAGATGGTCACGGCAAAAGCTTAGTTTGGGATCTATTGAATTTGAGGGGCTTGTGGAACACCCAGGTGGTAACTGGATATTGAAAACTGAAGCTCAGCTGATTCTCAAAGATGCCAATTTGGGAATTATTAACATACACCTTCAGAAGATGCTCCTGGGTTTTCCTTTGCTTTAAAATACAGTAAGAAGACTGAGGAAGAGAGACAAACAGGGAGTAACCTGGAGGTAATTAGAAATGGGTTTGGAGGAGAGAGGAAAAAGGAGGGTAGAAAAGATGAGAGAGCTGGCTGAGGTAGAATTAACAGATATATTACTAATAAACTACAAAAAAAGGTGTGCCTGGAAAGTTCATGATCTTAGGGGAGAAAAAAAGAGGTGGTAGGAAGGCAGAGGTAGAAAATGTTCCTGTTCGCCACAGGGAGCATTGCCACCTCCGGCCTGAGTGAATGACTATGCATGGAGGAGGGAGACGCAGGGAAAGAAGAAAGTGTTGATCCAGCCACTTGCACCTGGGGAGCTTCCTGGGCTGGGGGTTTGTAATTTGAGGAATGTTAATATTGTGTTCCTCCTGAGTACACCATTCATTCAGTGAAGACTTAGCTATTTACCAGATCGTTTACAGGGGAGTTGGAGACTCCCCACACCCCGATTTCTGTAAAAGCAAAAGCAATGCTGCCATCCTGAATACGGCTGTAAAATCTAAGTTGGCTTACACATAGCCACCTATGCATCCAACACAGTTTCCTCAGGAAAAGCTCACAATGGCTTTTCTTTTTTTTTTAACATCTTTATTGGAGTATAATTGCTTTACAATGGTGTGTCAGTTTCTGCTTTATAACAACGTGAATCAGTTATACATATACATATGTCCCCATATCTCTTCCCTCCTGCGTCTCCCTGCCTCCCACCCTCCCTATCCCACCCCTCTAGGTGGTCACAAAGCACTGAGCCGATCTCCCTGTGCCATGCGGCTGCTTCCCACTAGCTGTTTTACACTTGGTAGTATATACAATGGCTTTTCTTGATACCCTTTGCAGCATCCCAATCTGTGAAAGCTGTTGAAGGCTGCACACAGCAGCAGGGAGAGAATAAGATGCCCACACAGCAGAGCTTAGGGGGGCTCCCTGCTGAACCGCCAGCTGTGGGGCAAGCAGCCCGCCAGGGAAGGTACCGTTTAGGATGGAGTGTCCCTCATTTGCCCAGCTGGCCTAGATGGGCTCAAAAAGAATTTAAATTTAACCTATTCCAAAGCACCAAATGATTATTTTAGACCATGAGACCAGATGCTATACTTTCATTATCTTTCCTGATGCCTCTAGTTTTGGCTAAGAATCAGAATAGTTGTCAAGGTTGTCTTAAACTTTCTAAACACATATACTCCAAAGCTGCGTGTGTGAAGTGTCTCCAGAATCTTTTATTGCTGCTTTTAAACTTCCCCGCAGACACTCACCCACACTGTTGCACTCAAACACATTTCTACCACAAGGATTAAAAAGTACTTCAGAATATTTTTTATTCTACTCTGTATCAAGGCCATAGACACACAAAATGTTTGGGTCACTTAAGTTATAACATTCCATGTTTTCATAGTAAGAACAAGGACATAAATGATCATTTCCTGAGTTTACAGTGCAATGTAAAATTTAATCTGTATTGCTAATCAGACATCTTACAGCATAGAAATGTGATCAAAATGATCATTTGCTTTATCATGTCATAAAACACAAGAGCTTATTGTAGAACAGTGATACAGTTTAAATGGTAAGGAACTTTGTGATTCGTAACAAAGAATCCTCTATATACTTGTTGCCACGATTGACCTTCCAGGACAAATATCAGTAGTAAAATAAGTTATGGTACAAAATAAAGTCAACAAGGTATCTATAGTGAAGAAACATTTGATTTAATTTAAGAAACTAAAACCTGGATTCTAGTTAACCTATATACAAAAATGTTCTTTTAAAAAACCCTAAGTAATCACAAATTTAGCTAAAACAGTTGAATGACGGCTCTTCATTATGCTGTAAAACTATGGATCTCATCTTTGGAAAAGTTCAAATCATGCAGCAACCTGAAAAACAAATAAAAAGCACATGTTTCTTAGGGAAGATGTTTAAAAATAAACAAGATCAGAGTTTACCATCGTAACCATAGTATTTTTTCATTTTCCCCATTTAGCATGTGTTTTCTAAAAAACACAATTATCACTTCTAAAAAATTAACAATAATTCCTTAATGTCATCTAGTATCTAGTAAGTGTTCACATTTTCAATTGTCTCATAAATGCCATAATTTTTTAAAGTTTGTTTGAATCAAGATCCAATTAAAGTCTACTCACTGTGATTGGTTTATATGTCTTTTGGGTTTTTTTTTTTTGTTTTTTTTTTTTTGCGGTACGCGGGCCTCTCACTGCTGTGGCCTCTCCCGTTGCGGAGCACAGGCTACGGACGCGCAGGCTCAGCGGCCATGGCTCACAGGCCCAGTCGCTCCGCGGCATCTGGGACCTTCCCGGACCGGGGCATGAACCCGTGTCCCCTGCAACGGCAGGCGGACTCTCTACCACTGTGCCACCAGGGAAGCCCCTCTTTTGGGTATTTTTTGATCTATAACATCCCCTCCATCTCTCTCTCTCTGTCCTTCAATTTATTTGTTGACAAAATCAGATTTTTAAGTGTTGAGTCTCCCACAGTTCTCATTTTGCTGCATCCCTGTGGTTTACTTTAATAATGTTCCTTTTTCCTTTTATCTCCCAAAATTTAATAATTGGATCGAGAGGCTTAATCAGATACAGGTTCAATTCTTTTTGACAAGACTACTTCATAGTGCTCTTTCATCAGGAGGCACATAATACCGGGTTGCCTCTCTTTTTGGATGCTAACCACCACTGGTGATCTATG
The DNA here is from genome assembly GCF_937001465.1 of Orcinus orca. Lineage (NCBI taxonomy): Eukaryota > Metazoa > Chordata > Mammalia > Artiodactyla > Delphinidae > Orcinus > Orcinus orca. The sequence goes on from NC_064570.1 coordinate 70,649,396, forward strand.
TGCATATCTACTAGTTTCATTAGGGACCGAAGTTGGTGATATTCTACTCCTATCATTCTTTATTCGTTTATCAGCCGAGGAATTCTATAAAGAATAACTTCTGCTCATCTATTATGTGGTTATCCAGTAGTATAACTCATACAGAAAAGGCAGAATAAATGCCGGTTTTCTTCCTCTTTATTCACCAGTTTTTGAAGTAAGGACTTGATCCCCTAGCATTCTATCGTAATTTTCCCCCACTGAACAGGAGAAGCAGAAATACTGCTTAAGTATAATTCAACTTGGAGAATACTGTAAATGGAGACTGAAATCTTAAAAGTAGCTCTGTTTAAAATAGTGCTGAAGGGGACTTCCCTGGCGGTCCAGTGGTTAGGACTCCACGTTTCCACTGCAGGGAGCATGGGTTCGACCCCTGGTTGGGGAACTAAGATCCCGCAAGCCATGTGGCATGGCCAAAAAAAAAAAAAAGGAGGTGAAAAAAAAAAATGCTGCTGAAAATAATAAACATTTCCTTCGTGCTCACTCTTTGTAGTCACTGTGCTAAGCATTTCACATGCATCAATATTATCATCTATTCCCTCGGACAGGTGAGTGCACGAAAGCTTAGATGGTTTGGCCCTAGGACACTTAGCTGATGACTGTAGCATGAGCCTAAGTGGTGGAGCTGGGATACCAACCCAAAGTGGCAGCTTCCAGAGCTGACACGCACATTCAGACAAAACGACAGGACGGCACAGGAGTTACGAGGGCCAACGTGGTGCGGCAGGCAAGCCTCTCACTATCTGAACCCAACCTACCTTTCCGGACTTACCGCCTGTCTTTTTCATAATTAAAATTAAAAATAAAATAGCAAGAGAGAAAATTACCTAGCAAATGTTAGGTTCAGTCATATACCAAACAAGGAAATGCAGGGCATTTAAGGCAGTCATATTTTAAAGTCATCTAGAAACCCAGTAGTGGCTATATGTAACCAAATATTTTAAAGTGTCATTTTAGAGTTAAATAAGATCAAGGCGATTTTTAAATAAGATGGTCACTACCACTGGTTGTTCTCTGTGCGGAGTTCAACTCTTGGTCTTGGCTTATTTATGTTCTAGTCTCTGGTTTTTGTCTTGCTGTTTGGCTTTCTCTCACTGTGTTATCGATTAATGCTCACCCAGTTGCAGAGAATGATGGAAGATCAAAAGCTACAATGAGATGAACACTGCTTATTATGATATATTTTTAAAAAATTATTATATATTATGAAGCTTTGGTGGAAGAGGAGGTTGAATCTAGTGTCCCCAAAACCATCTGGCACCAATCTTGTGAAAGCGTCCACACTACCAGCCACTGCCAGAGGCCATCAAGAGCTGGCTATGTCTGACTTTTGTGTTCACGTCTAACTCTGTGCATAATCCAGGCCTCCGACGCTTCACCTGCATGCAGATTAAACACTTTGTTATTATTTTCTTATGCTGTGACAGACTACTGAAGTACGTGTTCATGTGAATAGGAAGAAATGAGAGCCATGTCAACTGCTGTTCATAGGAGGTCGTCATTTCACGGTGCTGGGATTCTCTCTCCTACCACGTTGCTACTCACTTCATTCCTTGTTCTGTAAATGGCACTGGTCCACAAATGCAGATGAGGACTTTGGACGTGTCTAAACTTCTTTTCAAAAATTCAGAAAGCAGAGCTGGTGAAATGTATCCCCGTTTGCCATTCCATTCAGAAGTAGGTACTGAGAGAACAAATTCAAGGTCAAATCTGGAGAAAAGAAACATTTTTTTAAAGTCTATTACATTAAATACATTATGAACATGTTTCCAGTTCACTAACGCATCTTTTTCTCCCCTGGAGAACAAATGAATATATGAAGGTTGACACGCTTGCTAGCAAAGCACTAGAACAGAATGTAAACATTTTGCAAATACAGGTAAATCCACATTTACTAAAGATAAACTTTTGCTACAGATAAGAGAATAATTTGAAATTTTCTATTGAACTCATTAGAAAGAGAGCTCTGAAGGATCTCAGAGAACTCCACATTTTTATTAATAATTCACTTGTATAAAGCACAGTAAAGAGCAACGACCAGTGACATGTGCATTTTCATCTGACTCAAACCCCTCCAATGAGTCCTTGACCCCGATAACCAACGGCCTATCTGACTTCTTACTGTTACTGTCTTCGTGGCTTCAACCTTGACTTACAGTATCCCTGTGCCACACCCGATGTCACTGCTGTGAATGGCACCACAGTCCGTTTGGTTGCACAAACCAGAAACCCAGGACTGATCTGCCTCACCCTCCACGTCCAAATTCTCCCCAATCCTAGCTCCTAACTCTGTGCTCTGCTTCTCTCAGCCTTCACTGCCACACCCTGCCTGTTCTCTTTCTCCTTCTGTAATGTTTCTACCACACCCCACTGTTCAGTTTCTTAGCTCAAGCATCATTTCCAGGGAAGCACTGCAGCCCCACCAGTCTGGAGTCCTTTCGTAATTACATGTGTTGTAGAAATGTTTCCCTTTTCCTCTTCTTTATAGCCTTTCTATCAGGCTGTAAATATGTGGTCACCAAGGTGATTTTTCTAGTAATGTCTCCCTTCCCCATTAGACCAGAAACTCCGTGAGAGCAGGGACCATGTTTGCTTGGGTTATCACTGCACCCCTAGTGGCCATCACACAGGAGGCACTCAAACACTATGGAGTGAAACATTTCAAAGAAAAGAAAGGGTACAGAATTACGATCAGAAAGAAGCACATCAAACCAAGCCTAACAAGGGAACAACAGACCACTTCTTCCCACAGCTCTGCAATCTGTTAAGTGAACTGCTGATGAACAGCCATAGCACATTAAAAATTCTAAGCTCTACCTGCTCCCTTTGCTCCATTTCTGCAAACACAGTTAGTTCTTATCATTTTCAGTAGCATCAGATCGAATGTGTTTCTACATTTTCCACTTGAGTAATATGTTAATCTCAATCTTAAGAAAACGCTGAAGCGAATAATTTCTCTCGTGAGGTGGCCCCGGGAGCCAAACATCAGAACAGAAGCAAGACATGGCTGGAGCTGTGGTCCTCGCCTGGCTGGGGTGCAGCTGGGTGAACGCTCCCAAGAGCGGACGGGCCAGCACAAGCATACAGACCAGCTCAGGGCGCCAGCCAGGGCTACAGAACCCGTCCCAGCTCTCACCAGACCCAGCCTCTAGGGCTTATAGGTCCATCTGTGGAACAAGGTGGGAAAACTATATGCTCTCTTACAATTCTAATATTCTGATTTTATATTTAAAATCCCAACAGAGACGTGTTTTATTTCTTGCCTTCAAGGTTCCCATTTCACTTTAGCAGCAATAGGAATCCACCCTATACAAAACAGTACCCCGAACACTCTCTTTTACTAGCATGTTTTCCTTCCCAGCACTTATCATTAAGATAGCGTTACATAATTCTGGAACGTGATGTTTGTTTGCTGCTCCATGAGGCCAGAGTCCTGGCCTGTCTTGTTCATACTGTATCCAGACCTGGCTTGAGGCAAGTGTGCAAAAAATACTTGATGAATGAAAAAAGGAATTTATTTAACAAGAAGCCATATTGGTTAAAAATAAACACTATACTCAGAAGAACAAAGCCATATGCTGGCATCTATGAAATTACATATAAAAATGTACGTGAATTTGTAAGGGCATTTTTCTGGGAAGAAGGTCTATAACCTTTCATCAGATTATCAGAGGGGACCCAAAAGCAGCTGTGGAACCACTATCTTAAGACATTTCTAATCATACATAGACAACGCAATAAAATATAGCAACTGCCTTGTTAAATTACAAATAAAAGATAGTCTCCTCTGCCTCTATTTCCAATCAGCCTGTCACTGGAATAAAACTGCTAAGATATATAAATCAATACTGGCGTCCTTTGTCATCTGAATAAAAATCTTAATTTTCCTTTAGTGAGATGCTTTAAAAAGAAAACAAAGAAAAAAAAAAGCCTAATCAGTGGCATGCTTGCTGCAGGCATCTACTAAAGGGTGAAAAATAACTGTGATCCTTACATAAATGGTATAAATTCCTCATGTATTTTGTATTTATTCACATATTGGTCCCCCGGGTATACCTTTGGGTCTCTCAGTGGAAAACGTGACCAGGTGGCATGGATGCAATTTTCAGGGGATTGTAAGGAGGATGCTCTAGTGTTTCTCTTCTCCTTCACAGCCCTGGAAAAGAGCTTTCACTGGAGCGGGAGCAATCCCAAGGTAAGACTCAAGAATACATGAATGAAGGGCTTTTTATACCATATCAGGATACAGATGGTTACTGTGGATGGTTGCTTCTGAATTTTTCTGAAGGGCAACTTACTGTCTGAAGCATTTATAGCCTTGAGGCATGAGGGGACGCACTGGCAAAGTCCTGAAACTCCTTTCTGCCCTATGATTTCAGAAGTGCCAGAAAGGACTGGGACTCTTGAAAAGGTTACTTGAAAGTAAATTTCGAGAATCCATAAAGTGCAAACCAACATGAGAGAGAGAGACAGAGAGAGAGAGACAGACAGAGAGAGAGAGAGGGAGGGAGAGGGAGAGAGAGGGAGAGAGAGAGACAGAGAGACAGAGAGACAGAGAGAGACAGAGAGGCCTGCTTCTGATGAATGCCTATGAGGTCTAAATGTCAATGGAAGTAAACAAGCTTGTCCAAAACAAATTACTTTAAAGTAGGCTGATAAATGACCTGAGATTAAAAAATCTTGAAATATAAACGTATGCATTCAGTCTAAACCATATGCAGAGGCTGAAGTCATTCAACAGCGTACTCCCTCCTCCTCCAGGCAATCAGCTTCCCAGACCCACTCCTTCCTGTTTCTTAAACAAACATACATAGCCCTGCCTTCCCAATTTTACTGCCACAACTCCAGGTCCGGCCCTTCTATCTCTTGTCTAAGATGCTGCTCTAATAAGCTTACCCTCATCTCTCTGGCATATCCTTGTTATACTAGTTCTCCTAAAAGCCCAGATCCAATCTCACAACTTCTTTGCTAAAGCTTCAGTGGCTTGTCACTGCCCACAAGTAGTACTTCAGAGTATTTGGGGCCCCAGCTTTTCCTGGTTTCTCTAGCTAAAGAAAAATACTAGAATCTGCAGAAAAACTTGCTGTTTGCTCATGGGAAAAACAGCTCACAAAATAAACAGCTAGGGGTTAAAAATATTTCTCAAAACGAATCTGATTAAACACGTGTGCTCCTCCAAATGTTAGTGGTTGTCCATGAAAACAAAAGGCTAACCTGGCAAATAAGTTTGGGACTACTGGGTTAAGAGAAGTTAAATAGATTTGTTTAGAATTTCTCAAAGCCTTGAATATGCTAAGTTCATATTAAACTTCAAGAAGATAACATAGTATACATTATTTCTCAAACTTATTTAATCATAGAGCCCTTTAGGGGGAACACATAAATATTTCAAGGAACACATTCCAAGAAACACACCCCTGGGACTTCCCTGGTGGCACAGTAGTTAAGAATCCGCCTGCCAATGCAGGGGACATGGGTTCAATCCCTGGTCCGGGAAGATCCCACATGCCACGGAGCAACTAAGCCCGTGTGACACAACTACTGGGCCTGCGCTCTAGAGCCCGCGAGCCACAAGTGCTGAAGCCCACGTGCCCTAGGGCCTCTGTGCCGCAACTACTGAGCCTGCATGCTACAACTACCGAAGCCCACGCGCCTACAGCCCATGTTCCGCAACAAGAGAAGCCACCGCAATGAGAAGCCCATGCACCACAATGAAGAGTAGCCTCTGCTCGCCGCAACTAGAGAAAGGTCACACGCAGCAACGAAGACCCAATGCAGACAAAACATAAATAAATTTAAAAAAAAAAAACAAAAATCATTGGGAACTGTATTCAATACCTTGTAATAACCTATAATGGAAAATAATCTAAAAAATATATATCTCAATCAATTTGCTGTTCATCTGAAACTAACACAATATTGTAAATCAACTATACTTCAGTAAAAAAGAAAATCCAAAAAAACACCACCCCTGGAGGAACATCTGGGAGGAACAGAGACTGGTATAGGGTCCAGATTAGGGGCCCACATATCTGAGTTGCCTCACAGGCTGGGGAAAAAGAAAGGCGTTCAACCACCTTGTTTAACTTACTTGTGCTTCTGGAATCACTGGATTTTGCTGTCTTAAATGGGACTTACACATTGCTGGTCCCCAAACTGACACCAGAATATAGAAAAACCTTTACCTTCGAGAGGCTACTGTCAAAGTGGATCAATAGGCTTTGGTACACTTTGACTTAGTGATTCTTCTGGTGAACCTTTATCCTGCATAGTTAGAGAGGTACAGAAAAATTTGTACTCACTATGTCGAACAGTAGAGGGTTGGTTAAACAAATTACGGTATGAACTCAATGACCAAATACAATGCAGCTATTAAAAATCATGGTGTAGTGTGAGTTTTCCCAACTAGCGCTACTGGCAGTTTGGGCAGGATAATTCTTTGCTGTCCTGTGCTGTCTTGTGCACTGGAGGCTCTTAACAGCATTCTTGTAGGCTCTTAGCAGTCTCTACCCACCAGGTGCCAGGGGAACCCCTTCCATCAGTTGTTACGATCAAAAACGTTTCAAGACATAAATGTCCCCCTAGGGTGTCAGGGTGTCAGGCGGGGAGAAACAGAATCACTCCAGGTCGAGAGCCACAGGTTGAAAGTGTTCTATACATAGAATACACACAATTCACTAAAAATGTAGTTATAAAAAGTATGGTCAGTATGGCTACATTATTTAAAAATACAAAAAAATAATGTGCGCATTTAAGTGTGTAAGTGCGTGCATGTGTGTATGTATGTGTATGTCTGTGAGAGGGAGAGGGAGAGAAAGAGAGAGAAGGAGAATGGAAAGATACAAACCATAATGTTGTTCCTTGGGTGGTAAGATTATGGGTGATCTTTTCCCTTATATATTTTTCTATACAAATATGTATTAATTTTATAAACAGGGGAAAATCAGCAAATCATCAAATTCTACTATTTATAGAAAAGAATATGCTACTAACTTTACTAAAATAAGGTTATTATCTTCAAACATGACTGCTTTGAAAGGGAAGGAAAATACTTATTCTATTTATATATTACAAAATGCCATCCAGAAGTCAATCTCACTGTCAAACTGTCCTGCACCTCAAAAAGAATTCTGCAAAAGCAGAGACCTCAGAGCGGGCGCATTCTACTGGGGGGGGGGGGGTACCAGCGTGTAAGACTGAGTCAACCAGGCCTCATAACACTGCTCAGTAGTCGAGACAGAGATAAGGGAAATTTAATTTGGATTTCCGTTTACATAGTAATTACCTACACCTGCTGCTGTACATATTTACCTTCTACTGGAGTTAACAGTCAAGTGTAATAAAATATTTGGATAAAATTCAGGCAAGCTAACTTTTTTTTTTTCCGTTGAAATTTTATGCTTAATGACATGAAAACTGAATTGAAACAGAAACATCCTGAAAGAGTACAAATCGTCTACCTATTTTCGGCAATTCTAAGATTAAGTTTAGCAACATGGGAAAATGAAGAGATCCATTCCCTGGATTGCATGAGAAGATAAGCCAACACAATATCCTGTTCCCCGTTATACCCCCATACAGGCACCTGGGAGATGCTCACAGGAAATTGATGAGTAAATGAATGTTACAAATATGCTAATTCTGGGCGAGGCACCCACATCCGCTATCTCATGGCCCCCACTCCCAAACAACCCTATGATGGAGATATCGATGTCCCTGTTCTACAGATGGAAAAACTGAAGCTCCCTCAGATCAAGTGACTTGCCTGAGGTCACAGGTTAATAAGTTTCCATCATACAACAATATTTCGAAGAATTTCCTTTGCTAACTATATTATTTGGATAAACTCTGAGGACAAGCACAGCATGCTTGCTGAAAATGAAAATATTAGATAATACACCAGTCTCAGTATACATTTTTCCTATCCCTCCTTGTTCCCCAAAGGATTGAATGGAAAGCTGTGTCCTAATCCTACAGAGAGTAAGGTATTTCATTTGTTTTAACTATAGAACTTATTTTTTTAATAGTCACAATCCAATAATAATTTAACCAAGGAGATGTGTTCAAGTTTCACATTCTGCCATCAGAAACTTTATTACTAAAACGAGCAGTGACATTGGAGAGTCAAGATGTAGGAAAGGGTGGTTTAACAGATAAAAAAAATTAAGCCTTAAATGTTAATTAAATGACAGATGTGACAAAGTAAAACTACCTTATATTAATTTGAACTTTCACTTTCCTTCTGTGTATGGGACTCAACAATTATGCTCTGAATGAACAGTACTACCGAGAGCCATCAGTAAACCTTTAAGGCTAGGTTTCTCCTCTATCTGCATAAAACCTGAGAATATGGAAGGTTCCTGACAAATGTTTCAAAGCCACGTACATACACAAGGCCTCTGTGTTTCCCACTGAGGGTCTGACCCCAAGGCCTTTGTGTTTTCCAGTGAGGGTCTGACCCCAAGTCTCCAGGGGGGCACAGATCATTCGAGGCTGGAAGTCAGTGCCAGTAGAGGGCCCCCAGCAAGGAGAGTGTACCCCCAGAAAGTGGAAGGAAAGGGAGGGAGCAGAGAGCACACAGTAGCGGGAGCAGGCAGGTGAGAGCAGGGAGAGCGCGAGCGAGCAGAAGAGAGAGGATAAAGGCAGGCCAGAGGCAAAACACTCACTCCTCCCAGCACACTGGAGCGTCTCACTCACTTAGAGCCAGTCATCCAGAAGTGAAAAAAAGGGGCCTTTCCTCATCCTCAGTCCTGCAGCCTATGCAATTCCACCAACCCAAATTATGTGGACCAAGCAAGACAAAACAAAATACACAGGGGACGTTGTTAAAGGTCACTTCATGTTCAGAAGCTGTAACACATGCCTTTCTACCAATTCTTTCTTTTTTTTTAAATTTTTTTTAACTTTTTATTTTATATTGGAGTGTAGTTGATTAACAACGTTGTATTAGTTTCAGGTGTAAAACAAAGTGATTCAGTTATACGTATACACATTACTTCTTACGTCGAGTTTAACATCAATGGATAGACTAAGAGTACAATGTCTGTTTGCTGAAATAATAGTAAATGAATTTTTCTTGTACAAGCAAACTATCTTGAAGAATACCATGTTCCAAAACTGCCAGAAATACTTTTTTAAAAAAACCTAGCTAAAAAAGTGTAGCTACGTCTGCTTAAAGTCTTTTAAATGCTCATTTAGGAAACAGGAGCTCAAACAGTCAATACAGGAACACATGTATACAGAGGTCCTTCATAACAGCAACCCAAATATCTGAGGCAGGGCTTCACAATTTCTAAGCATTTGCACTATCTTCTCTAGTCCTCACAACAGGCTTATGAAGTAAATAGGAAAGATGTCATTATTCTATTTTGAAAATAAAGGGACAGGCCCACAGAGCTACGTAATTTTTGAATACAGTTTCAAGCTAGTAAAGGGTAGACTGAAAACTAGAATTTAGGTCTTTAGGCTTTTTGATAAATGCTGCTTCTGATATTCCACTTTGAAAATTAGTGAAAAAGACACTTGAAAAACCCAGGAATTTCTATTTCTTTAAATTATGCTCTAAATTGCTGTGCAACTACTTAAGTATAGTACATATTCTTAGGTTTATGTTTTAAGTATGTGAGAAAACACTTCGGTGATTAAATTCAGGTCGTCCTTCATTTGTGCAAATTATTTACTAAAAGAGAAAGAGGGGGAGGATGGGAGACAACAGAAAGGAAAAGACTAGAAGGAACCACGGCATCACCTTAGTGAGGATATTCAGAAAATATTCAGAAGAACCTGGAGCCCCAGGGACAGCTGGATTTCTGAGGTCTTTAACTATTAAAATGTCAAGAACTTTATCTCCACCATACTGTCATAAACATAAATACTTACGTCAGATATTTTGTATGACTTACGAAGTTCTGCAATTCTTAGAAATAGTTTTTAATGATTACAAAAATGCTTCAGAAATATGACAGCTTGTCCAATTCATTCTTCTTCTGATAATTTTGTTTTGAATTTCCAACTGCTTTCATACCTCTTTAGGGGAGATGGGGCGTATGCGTGGTTAAATTATCTCACTTCCTTGGACTGTGCTAGGGCTCTTTTTTCAAGGAAACAAATTGCCACCTTGCTGTCCTTGCTGCCTCATTTTACCACTGAATTCAGCCTGACTCAGACTTTTTTCTATTACCTATACCAGCATTTCCCAAAGTGTGTACTGAGGACCACTAATGATATTTAATATGTGTTAATGTGAACGAAAAAAATGAAGAGAATCTTGCTAAACAATGCAGAAGGAATCCCCTTCTTGGAAAGTCACAATGGACATTGGCATAGTAAACGCTCTAAGAAATCCTGTAGTAAAAAAACATGTTTATTTTTGCTTAACCTACCTCACCAGATTTATCTGATCTGTCCCCATTATAACAAGAAAATCTTGAATTACCAAATTGGCTACACTGGATCATTTTCAATGAAACCTAACTCAGTATACACAACATAACATAAACATAAAGCCCAGTATATATTGTAGTGATACATATCTGATGTCACATTGACTTTATCAAACTATTTCTTTGGGAGAGGTGTACTAACATTACTTACATTTAGTGTTTTTTTTTTTTTTTTTTTAAGAGAATTAGTGATTATTTTTGTTTGAAGGAGTTTCCTGGTCAGTTAAAAACTCCAACCAAAGGAGGCAGGGTATCAACTGACTAAACCTGTATGAATATTTAAAAACAGAGCTAATACCACTTTTATACCTTTTATCCTTAAATGCTAATTTCTCCAATTGGCTTCTCCAAATTATGTCATCCTCTGTTTTATTGAAGAACATCAGCTTCACTTTCCTTAAAAGAAAAAACAACAACAACTCAAAAGGTACCATTTCGATTATAGAATTAAAAAATATGCATGAATGGAAAGTCTAAAAGTGAACTAGCATGAATGTTTTTTTAGTGCCAATTAGGTAACCAAAAATATCAAAAATAAAGGAATCAAGTAAATAAAACAGCTTGGAGTGGAGGAAGAAGAGTGAGAAACGACGACTGAGGGATAACATGTCTGTTGAGGTCCACTAAGTATTTAATCGATTTAGAATACCTTCTACTAATCTAGCAGTCTTACAAGGGGTAGTAATTAAAGACAAAATGACATACCTGAGACTGGGTATATTAGTCAAAGCATAACTCAGTACTTTAACCATTGGTGTGAAGCCTGTTCCCGCTGCCAATAAAAAGAGATCTTCCAAGTCTTGGAACTGGGATATTTTAAAATTGCCCTCGGGATTGCTTACAGAAACATAATCTCCTAAACAATGAAATATACATAAAATCAGGAAAAAAAAATGAGACCGTTAACCTAGCTGAATTAAGAACACGAGGAGAAACAGGATGCATAATTATCAGACTACATCTCAGTTTTTAAGGAATGTAAGGGGTTTTGAGAATACTCATTAGGCTCCCAAGTATGTCATTATACTCAAATTATCATTATAATCAAATTAATAATGAGATTTCATTATACTCGTTTCCCAATATTATTTTCCCAAATCAACTGGAGTCTCTAACATACAAACTATTGCCAAATACATAACTACAAATTATCAATAAAGGCTTGATTGCTAAACTAAAACTAGGCACTTCAAAAGCAGAGTCCGAGTATACCTGTCTTGCACAGTATAGGGCGGAAAATACACATTCACTACTTACATACTGATTCTTAACCACAGTAATAAGCGTAGTAGGAGAGAAAATTGAAATGGAAATGTATTCTAATATCTTATGTTGTTAGTAAAAGTGCTAACTTTGCCTCCATCAAATCTCTGAAAATACCTATCAATTAAAACAAGAGCTGTTCTGCATTTAATTCCCATAAAGACAAAGCACGATCAGAAACCGTACTTGGGGCATGCTACTTCCAAATTTTCAATCAAAACAGTTGAATAAACCCTTTTCTGCTATGCAGTTGATATAATCGCTATGTACCACTCATGTAAGAGAACTGTCTTTAGGACATTTCAGAAATTTTCAATGTAACTTTAAAAATACAAAATAAAGCTGACCATATTTTAAAAACAATTTCAAATGCTCTGGTTTATTTTTAAATGTTTGGATGCTCATAATTTTTCCCTTTTTTGTCCATGGCAGGAGAGTAAGAATGTTGTAGTAATTGATGAGTTAAACATTAGAAAGTAACAGAAGCTCCTTGTTATAGTTTGAAAGGGACCATAAGATCAGACATCCTCAGGAAAAAGTCAGCTGGCTGTTTACTAAAGCAGCCTCACAGAATGATATTAACTTGATAACTTTTGTCCACAGTCCAGTCCTTCCAATGTCATAAAATTGATTAGACTCAGGCAAGGACTCGATGCTAATGAAGTTCACAAGAGATTAAAGCACACATGCCAGAATGGCAATGGATTTTCAGCCTGACTACCTGCATCTAGTGACCTGAGCATTACATGCCCCATCCAGGGCATCTCATTCCCAGTATTGGAAGACCAAACATTTGGAACATTTGGAAGGGCAAAATAATCATTTAAAAGTTGCTTGATGAACATGGAATTGAAACAAAGAAGTGGATAATTTTATAGGGTAGCTCACATAGGCCATATTGAGACTTCATGAGTTACCACTGCCATGCCAGTGTACAACCCTCTAAGTGGCACCAGTATCTGTGTCATGACTAGTTCCCCTAGATGAAGTTGAAAAAACACTAATCTTGCTATTTTGGCTTTCCTTTCCCATGCTCTATGCTGACTCTCCACCCTGCTCTCTGCTACACAATCTCTATGGATAGGTTATAATACCATCAGTTAAGTTTCCAGCTGCTATATTACAATCATGTTGTCAGTCCTTCGCAAGGTGATATCACCTTCACTAGATATGTAGGTATTCCAAAATTCGTTAGGTTCATATTTATGTCCAATATTTTGATTTATGTAACCAAAGATGACTCATCACATCTATTGTATGTAGACTACTGAGCTTAACTTTCAGAGAGCAGCAAATTTTCTCTATTTCCAAATTTTAGTGATCTACTTCACTCGATATTACTGCTAATACTGTCTTAAAAGGGGAAGAGCTCTTTTATTGTTACGCAAAAGGCAGTCAAAAGTTGAAGACACAGAAAAAGGAGTAGAAACAGGAAGGGGGGCGGTCTCTAAATATTAGTAGATTTCCTTATAGTCCCTTTATTAATTCTCTCATAGTACTTTTATTGAGAGCCTGTTATGCGCTAACTGCCCTGCTGGGTACGGAAAATACAAAGATAAGACATCTCTATCCTTAAACTCAAAATCCTGTAAAGAAGGAATATTATTTATTCTTATCCTAGATCAATGAACAAAGTGTTAGTTACCGAGGGGTTCAGAAGAGGAGGGAGGCTTCATAAAGTAAGTGATATTTTTAAAAAATATTTTTAAAAAGGTACTTGACAGGTAGAGAGAGGCATTCTAAAAAACTCAAGCACCTAAGAATGAGGATGACAAACCTCTGGACTAACTGATTAAGTCCTCTTCGTGACCTGCAAAGACTTGGATGCTTTTTCCAGCTTCACCTCTCACCATACAAAATACTTGTGCTACTCAGGTTATGGAGACCCATCCAAGGCGTCAAAGCTGCAGAGCAACATGATTAAATCTATCATCAAGGCAGTATGGAAAAAGAACTGGAAAATGCAGATTAATAGAAAGATACCAGTTAGAGGCAACTGAGAGAGACCAATTACAGATTAAGAGAGAAATGATGAAGGCTTGATCTAAGAAGGTGGCAGAAGGGATAGAAAAGAAAGATTAAAAAGTCACTGAGAGGTAGACTCAATAAAACTTAGTGACTGACTGGATTAGGAGGGAGAAAATGGGAAGACGCAGCGATGACTCGAGTCTCCAGATTGGGTCAAGGATGAACAGTGATGCTGCAAATAACAGATGAGGAATATGGAAGCAAGGATAGGTTGGTGGGACTGAAAGAACACGACTTTGGCTGCAGACATGATGAGTTTAAGATATCTGACAGACTCCCACAGGGAAATAACTAAAAGAAACTGTAACATGTGATCCAATCCAGAACACAATCTAGGTTAAAAAATATATATACTAACCAATCTGAAGATGATCAAGCTCTGGTGTGAAGAGTCCAGCAGGGTAGATTTTGATCAAAAAGTAGATGTATTTATTGTTGGGAAGAACTGGTTCCTTGAACTCTGAGAATAAGGAATCAGATACGGGTGTATATGGCTTCACAATTTCAGTACCTGGAAAAAGTCACAACAAAGAAATTCAATTCTAAAAATCTAAATGAAGATGAAGCATACAAATTTTATGATGCTATCAGTATATATTTAAAACTGTACACTTAATGTGAACTTAATTCTATGTTCTATATATATGTAGTACATGTATATATACCCTAAACCTATGTGTGCTGAGATAATGTTAACAAATCAGTAATCTACCCATAATATAAATAATCTGTTTTTATTAAGCGTGGCATAAGGTGATGGGGTTTTATGTTAATAAACTTAGACAACCATCTACACCATCAACATGTAAGCTTTGTAATAGGCTACAACAAAAATGGCATTAAAAGTTTACACAGAGATGCGAGAAGGTACTTACATAATAATTTTAATTATACACCAAATTTTTTAAAGATTTTATTTTATTTTATTTATTTATTTTTGGCCTCACCACACGGCATGTGGGATCTTAGTTCTCCGATCAGGGATCAAACCCGTGCCCCCTGAAGTGGAAGCATGCAGTCTTAACCACTGGACCACCAGGGAAGTCCCCATATACCAAATTTTTAACAATGGATACCAATGGCCAGTGGGATCATTTGCATTCCAGGAAGGGAAGAATTTCACTTTTTACTTTATATATTTTGAATTGTTTTAACAATTTAATATTTTATATATTACTTTGGTAACTGAGAGGAATGTTAATCCAACTACTTCTAAGAATATAATAATAAAAAACAGGGTAAAATTAATAAGAAGTCATACTTTAGCCAGCCAAATTCCAAAGAAAGAGGACTCACCACATATTTGAAAGACCAAAATTTTATACATGGTTCCATCACATATACAAAAATTAATCTATATGTAAATCATAATACACTGACAATAACCACACTGGGGAAGATACCAGCTATTGAATGATAACTTGGCATTAGTGATGATGAAGAGAAAAACTGAACAGTGTCATCATAATAAACCAGTCACCAAATCCTGGCTGGTAGTCCGTGAGGCTGATTGCTGGAAAGGCTAGGAGTGTTATCTTCTGCAGTTTCAAAAGACTAAGAAGATGTCAGACATCGCTAAGAAAGGTATTTAAAACAAGTAAATGAGGTAATTTCAGGACGAAAATGAGGGAAAAAGAATTTACACAGTAAGGAGTATGTTTACAGAGCTTCTAATACTAGTGGCACATGCGAGGAAATCATTTATAATCATCCACTCGTTTTCAGTTTTATAAATTCAACTTCATAAATGACAGACCCGTAAGTGGTTAAATAAGAGACGTTAGTGTGTGTTTCTGGCAGTTGTCTTCACGGAAGACCATTTGTGTGCTCCCTCACCTCTTTCCTTTAAGGCTTTGTTAGTAATAAATTACAATGCTGGTGGCACTACCTCTGTGACTAGTGATAATTTCTTTGTTCATACAGTGATGCAGCACAGCTATAGTTCCCACATGTAGGATCACTGCATCCACAAACCTAGAATCTGGCTATCACTAAGTCTAGCTGCCCAGAAACATTTTATTTATAACCTAAATGGACGCTTCCTCGAGAGATTAGTACTGATTCCGAACTGCTTATAAAAGAAGAAAATGTTTCCGCAAAGCCTCTGCTTGCCTTACCTGTGATAGTTAGCTTGAAGTAAACATGTAGCCCAGTTGGCACCTGAAGATGTGTGCTTGGCGGCAGCATCAAGCAGAAAAGCTTCGTATCATGAGTCACATCTTCCTTGGAAATTAACTGGCACTTTCTGTAGTACAAACCTAGAAAGTGATTCATTTTCTCTTAGTGAGGAATAAATTAAATAAGCAGTACTCTCAGACCTACCACGCAAAAACACAGGCTCAGCTTTCGCTCTTTAGTGAGCTTGAGTTTCACTAACAGGCCTGTGACGTTTAAAAAATTCGTCAGTATTTTGAAAATCTTATAGTGTTAGTTTTCTCCATTTTATTTCCTGTGATATCCATTTTCTAAAACCTGTAAGTACTTCTGTAATTTGAAAAATAAGCTCTATAAAATGAGTGTTATTTCCTCACGTCTGTTGTTATAGCATGTTAAAACCATTATAGCCTAAGAAATTAAAGTCTAGTTTATTTCTTCTTAAATTTACTTTTTAAAGTAATTCCATCCTTTAAGCCTATAACAGCTATATAATTAAACTGTAGATGTGAAAGATATTTGATAATCAACAAAGCTCATTCTAAATTCTTTTCTTACAGAATGGAAAAGTCCTGAAACTCAAATATTTAAGGTTTAACAATACCAGCACTATTCAATAACTTAGAAATATTTCTTTGATAAAGGCAGGAAAAATACATTCTTGTGTCTCTGTATATGTGTATTATATATACACAAACAAAATTCATATGTATATGAATTATAGAACATTTCAATGGTCAAAAAATGATTAAAACAAAAAATAAACTTAGGTTTAAGGGTGTAAGTTCTGATTATCTGGAAAATTAATTTAAGTGAAAAACTGAAGATGCCAAGTTTGTGGTACTAAAATACAAATAAACGAAAGGAATCAAGTATTTCTATAAATAGGGGAAATATTTGAAATTAATACCCTAAGCTCAGGAAATATTATTTGTATACAGAGCAAAATAATACCACTTGGATTGGAAGATCTTGTTACAGAAGTTCTGAAAGCATGAATATTTTCACTTGTAAATTTTCTTTCGGATGTAAACAGCATGCCAGAGTAGACTTTGTTTCATAATTTCCTCTCTTTTATAAAATAGCGTTTACAGAGATGTCAGGAATTAATCCTAATAAAGCATCTTATTATCCTAATTATGCTCTTTTTTTTTTTTTTTTTTTTTTTTTTTTTGCCGTACACAGGCCTCTCACTGTTGTGGCCTCTCCCGTTGCGGAGCACAGGCTCCAGATGCACAGGCTCGGCGGCCATGGCTCACGGGCCCAGCCACTCTGTGGCATGTGGGATCTTCCCGGACCAGGGCACAAACCCATGTCCCCTGCATCGGCAGGCGGACTCTCAACCACTGCACCACCAGGGAAGCCCCTATGCTCTTTTTTTTAACCTAAAAATATTTAAGTAGGTGCAGAAAGATTTACTCCAGACCTTAGGATGTGAAGGTCCTACATCAAATAATGAATGGTTAGTGGAAAACTAAAATTCACATAGAATCCTAAGAAATCATTTTGGCCACAGTTTCATCCAATTCTTTTCTTCCCTTGTCCCTTTTGCTCCCAAAGAACCTGGTCACTAAATCTTTCCATCTGTCACCATGGTAGCTCGGTATGCACATAAACTTTAGAGTGCATCGTTGCCAGGGCAAAGCTTAGACCAGATTACAGCTAAGGGTACCGCCCCAGAGTCATCCCGGAAGGCCTAATCCAGTACTGGACCGACGAAGGATCAGAGGACCTAGGCTCACCCCCAAGAAGAAATGAAGGTTCAAACGATCTCCTTATCCCTTCCTCTAGACCTTCCTGGGACCCGGAGTGGTAATACAATATGAGACCCCCATCTATATGTCTAAATATGTGAAAGTTATAAATCAGACAAATAACTGCTAAATAAAATATGTTCTACACTACACCTTGAAATAGACTTTCATAATGACCTAGAAGGCTAGGTTCGAATTCAGGATTCTTCAGCTCCTCAGAGTTCCATACAGGAAGATGGCGGAGGGGTGACAGCAGCACCCCCTTGACTGCCTATGGCCTGACGCCCCTCTTCTCAGCCCCACCGTCTGACCCTGAGTGGAGCCTTGTGCAGGTGTAGGTGCACCAGCCCATATGTTAAGGCTCATCTACTTGCTCTCTGCATAAACAGCCTTGGCCACTTCCTGGATAGAAGCGGATTTGGGGCCATTTGGGCAGGGAATTCTGGGGTTCCAGATACCTGGAGGGCAGTGGTGAAGGAAAGCGCCTGAACTCCAGGTGGATAATTCTTCACCTTGCACACTCCTCATCCTGTGGGAGCCGTGCGGCTGGAAGAGAGGCCTTGTGTTTTCCTCTAAGCACGGAGTCCAGGGCAGGTGCCCCTCCTGACAGTTTCACCTCTAGCCTTTACCAGAAAGGATTTGCTAGAGTGAGTATGCACCTCTTTGACTATACTTAAAACACAAGGAAACTCTGGGTTCCAGTGACTGACTGGCTTTCCTTGTTAGAGAATTAACACAGTATTCCTGCTATTTAACACCACTGAGATAATTTCAACATCTTACCGATAAAATAATAAAACTGCCATAATTTCACAAGGACGTGCTAACAATAGGTTCTAAAAGTCTTACGGAAAACTTAAGAATGTTTTCATCTTTCAGTTGCACTGAGAAGTATCACAGGCATGGACCTGAAAAATGGGGGAAAAGGAGTATAAAGCAGATGCACTGACGACTTCAGTCTGGATAATGCCTGTATTGAAGTGTCAGGTTTCTGGTTTTATAAGCATAATTATACAAGAAAATGAGAAACTGAAAATAAATATGAGATGGTGAAACAAAAACATAAGACAGAAAACTGTCTGCCCAGAAACCTCACTTCTTTTTTTTTAATCTTTATTTTTTTATTGAAGTATAGTTGATCTTCAATATTTCAGGCGTACAGCAAAGTGATTCAGTTATATATATATATATATATATATATATATATATATATATACACACACACACACACACACACACACACACACTCAAACACACATTCTTTTTCAGGTTCTTTTCCATTATAGATTATTACACGATATTGAATATATTTCCCTATGCTATGTAGTAGAGGTCCTTGATGTTTACCTATTTTATATACAGTGGTGTGTATCTGTTAATCCCACATTAACTTCTTTTAATAACATACATATAATATTGAGACATTCAGCATAACACTGAAATGCTGAGGATAATATGATAATTTGGGTATCCTTTTTTCTTCCTGTTGAAAAGAAACTATAGCTTTCCTTCTAAAGAGTAGACTTTCACAGGCTAAAATAAAGACAAAGCTCAGTGGGAGAGAGACGTGGAAGAGAGCACTGGACTGGGAGTCCATACTGCCTTCAACCTGTCCTTCAGCTCCTTCCTGCTCCTAGTACACTTTCTGTTTTTCTGGCCATACTACACGGCATGCGGGACCTCGGTTCCCACACCAGGGATGGAATCTGTGCCCGCTGCAGTGGAAGTGCAGAGTCCTAACCACCGGAATTCCCCCTAGTACACTTTTAAAGCACCTATCCACTCTCATTTTCCCTGCTGGAAGCAGGGGCTTACAGAAGTTAAACGGCTTGCCCAAGATCACAGAGTCGCTTGAGAAGATGTGGATGGGGCAACAAGTTATGAGAGTTTCTCGCCCCAACTCACAGGCCTTGTTCAAAGAGTTTGAGAATCATCGTTCTAGAATAGTACATCGTTCTTTAGCATCTTCCTCCTTATTTCGACTACATCGGTTCAAGCATAAATGTTTATAGATTATCCCTCCACCCTTTACAACTCCCTACTAACTATTTAATGTCCAAATTAGGGAACCAGTTCAGCAAGTCACCATCCATCCCAGGTACATCTCTTCTTCAACATCCCCAATTCCTACAGTTCTGATCAACCACAGGTTTTCTTAGCACTCTTTACTACTTTCAATTACCTAAATACAGGTGTCCCCCGCTTTTCGAAATTTCCCTTTACGCCACTTATCTTTTATGAAAAATCTACATTAGTACCTGTTTTTCCTAACTGAAAGAAATCCAAAGAGGATTTTCACTTTTATGAAAAACGGTGAAAAGGGAAAATAGCATTCAGCGTTTGTTTTGCAGTGAGCTGTTACGGAGGCAGCGTGCACCCCGAGCAGAGAGAGTAGCGCCCCAAGCTCCTTCCCCGGGAACTACACTCAGCATCTCGGCATCAAGCCGCCATGACTTTGAACTGTGCCTGTGAGCATCTGCACTTTGTCTCAGTTTACCTTGTGCATCCGTGAGCTAGGTGTGTCCTAGGGTAACTGCTTCTTCCCTTTACACCATTTCCACTTACGAAAGATTCCACAGGAAGGCTCTACTTTTGGATAGTGGGGAAACCTGTATGATTTATTTACCTCCTAATTTGCAATCTACCTTTACTCATGTCTTCCTCTAAGATCTTCCTGAACCAACATAGGGCAACCAGTTAGTGGAACTACACACTTAAAAAATGCTCCAATGGAAAATAAATAACCCCAAACATCAATACTAACATCTACAATATTTAAAAATATATTGATATACATACCTAGATATGTCCACGCAGAAAAACCCACAACCTACAGCCATTCAATTCAATAGACATTCCATTTAGAAACTGGGTTATGTAAGGAGGGAAATCCAATATTACATTAACACCTTGGAAGAGGCTCAGAGCAAGACATGGTATTGTCTCTTAACTCAATTTTATCAGATGCCTGAAAGGGTGAAGCCATATGTTGCTGAGACCACTCTGGTTTCTGGAACCTATTAAGGTTGAATAGAAAGTCTGCACACTTGAGGGGTCTTGCCCTGGGAGACATTTTTCATATGATGTGGTGATGGACTGGAGAGCTATTAATGACTGAATGAGATTCTAGTAAAGCGCCGGTTTCTTCTTAGCTGTGTATCATTTGATATAAATGGTTCACGGCCAGAGACCAGGGGCTGGGCTGTGAGATAAGAGAAAATCCATATATTGGCCTCTGCCCCCGGTTCCTGGCACAGAGTTCCTAAAACTCTTATAATATCCTAAGTGATAAGAACAGTAGGAGCATCTCTTGTCCTTTACACCGTAGTTCCCCCTTATCCATGGGGGATACATCCCAAGGCCCCCAGTGGACGCCTGAAACTTCTGGGTTTTTCCCATATATATGTACATATTATACAGTTGTAATTTATAAATTAGGCACAGTAAGAGATTAACAACAATAACTGATAATAAAATAGAACAATTATAACAATATGCCATAATAAAAGTTATGTGAATGTGGTCTGTCTCCCTCAAAATATCTTACTGTACAAACTTAATGCCGTTTTCACCTTAACTAAGTACTTATCATGAACTGTGGCAGTAACTTTTGCAGTTTAAAGTACAACAGCAAAACTAGCACGGATTCCTATTTCCTTCTTCACAATTTCACAGAGAAGATTTGTTCTCATGGTAGAACATGATGTAGAACAACCTCATAATTTGATTTTTTTTTTCCTTTCCTTGTTAAGACAAGAACTTTCACTTAAAGGAAGCACTTCACGGCTTCTCTTTGGCATACTGGAATTGCCAGCATCACCTCCCTTGCGCTTTGGGGCCATAACTAAGTAAAATAAGGGTGACCTGAACACAAGCACTGTGATCCTGCGAGAGCTGATCTGATAACCCAGAAGGCTACCAAGTGACTAATGGGTGGGATGTGCTGGACAAAGGGATGATTCACGTCCCCAGCGGGACGCCTTGAGATTTCATCACACTACTCAGAACAGTGCACAATTTAAAATTTATGAATTGTTTATTTCCGGTATTTTTCATTTAATATTTCTGGACCACGATTGACTGCGGTAAGTGAAACCTCAGAAAGCAACACCACAAATAAAGGGGGAACCACTGTATTTGTCTTTGACCCTCATCTCTAACACGGGATTCCTAATACCCTTGTAAATTCCTATGTAATAAGAGAACCAGGAACATTTTTGTTCTCATGAGGTGACTCTGGGTGGGCTCCTGGATGAGCGTCGGTCACCAGAAAGACGCAGCTATGATAGGAATTTCCAGCCCCACGTCCCACCCTCTGGAGAGGGGAGAGGGGCTGGAACTGAAGTTAATAACTGATCATGCCTACGTGAGGAACCTCCATAAAATCCCAATAGCAGGGGATTTAAAGAGCTTCCAGGTGGGCAAACACATCAACACTGGGAGGGTGACAGACCTCAACTCCCCACGGACAGACGTTCCTGTGCTCAGGACCCTCCCAGACCTTCTCTCACCTTCTGCATGTCTTCCATCTGGATATTCATCTGTATCCTTTATCATATGTGATCTACTCTAGCAAATTGATCAAGCCCAGGGAAGGGGTCTTTGGAACCTCCCATCTATAGCCAGTTGGTCAGAAGGACAGGTGGTAACCTGGGCTTGCCACTGGCATCTGAAGTGTGTGTGTGTTGGGGGACGGGGGGAGGGATCACATGGGACTGAGCCCTTAACCTGTGGGATCCGATGGTGTCTCCAGGTAGACAGTGTCAGAACTGAGTTAACTTGTAAGACACCAGCTGGTACTGCAAAGAACTGCTTGCTGTGGAGGAAAATCTCCATGTATTTGGGACCAGAAGTGTCAGAAGTGAAGCGTTCTGTGTGAACAGTAAAGGAGACACATAGGAGAGAAAGACAATAGGGAGGGAGGGAGTTTTCTTCCTACACAGGAAAGAAAAATCTGAGTTTTTCCTTTACAGAATCTGTCACAGTTCATACAGCAGGGGTCAGCCTGATTTAGCCTTGCTGGCTGTCTGTTTCTGCCAAGACAGTGACCTTGATGAGCAATGAACTTGTGTGCAGGGATGATGTTCAGAACCCCTGAGAACAAGCGGAGACTTCCATAGCTCAGCTGGCAGAGCAGAGGTCTGCAGAACACTTGAGAACAAACTATTTTCAAGAACTGTACAAATATCTAACATTTTTGACTATGGATAAAATAACTCAAACCCATGAAGTCACTAGAATACCTTCCTATGCTGAAGAAGCAACAAACTTTTAGTTATTATATACTTTTAAAAGTATTGTATAATTGCATTTATTTTACTGTTTTTAAAAATTATTCAGCCTTTTCACTAACTCTGGTAAGACTTCCACTTAACCTCTAGTAGTATAGTTTTATCATCCTCACCCAAACCACTCTTGAATATATGAATAAGAATACGTTCATAACACAGCTTCAAACACTAGGATGATAAACGTGTATGGGCACACATTTTTCCATATACTGGGGTAAAACCTAATGAAGCAGTATTAGTAAACTGACAATAAAGCATAGATTCCTTTCTGTTTTAACTATTACTGTTAAAAATATACCTAAAGTGGGCTTCCCTGGTGGCACAGTGGTTAGTAATCCGCCTGCCAATGAAGGGGACACGGGTTTGAGCCCTGGTCCGGGAAGGTCCCACATGCCACGGAGCAGCTAAGCCCGTGTGCCACAACTACTGAGCCTGTACTCTAGAGCCCACGAGCCACAACTACTGAGCCCGTGTGCCACAACTACTGAAGCCTGCATGCCTAGAGCCCATGCTCTGCAACAAGAGAAGCCACCGCAATGAGAAGCCTGTGCACCTCAACGAAGAGTGGCCCCCACTCGCCGCAACTAGAGAAAGCCCAGACGCAGCAACAAAGACCCAATGCAGCCAAAAATAAATAAATAAAATAAATAAATTTATTTAAAAAGACATAAAAAATTATTTTAAAAAAACATATATACCTAAAGTGTATTCAGGTCTTTTACTACCTCACCTAGACTGATGTGAGTTGAATCCTTCTTTCAAAGTGAGGATTTTATAGACTTAAATATTAGCATTAAGTTAGGAGAAAGGAAGCTCTTTCTCCAAGACTAGATTCAATGGGGCCCTTAGACAATGAGGTCCACATCATAGCAAGGTTGTCACTAGATTTGAACATTTCTGTGCTTATCACTTTTCCTCAGTTCCATAACTAATAATTCAGCCAATATTATACACTGAAGTGCCTGAACTGCCTGAATTCTAAGTTTTTAAACTTCTTCTATTCTACCTTTTAATATAGTAAATAATTTCTTACTCATTTACAGCCTGCCCCATCTATTCTGTGTTTCTTCATATTCAGGCCATTCCGCTAGAAATAAGAAGACAGCAAAATGCCAAAGCATCTTATAGTTACTGTGCAAGCAACAACTTTACACCTGCTGGGCTGAGCAGACAATTGAAGAGAACAAAGCACAATGAAGTTTCTATTTGCTATCCACAATATTTTCTTCTTTTCCAGTAATTCTGAATACTTGTTTTAGGCAGCAAAGAAACACGGATGTGCAGGCAAGGAAGGGGAGGGGAGGGGTGAGGGCGGTTCTTTCTACCCCTGCAACAAGAGCTGTGGTTCACTGTGGTGGCGAACAGCTTGCCTGCAGAGTCACAGGCTCCACAGAAAGCCTCCATTAAGTGACTGCTCACAGAGTGCTGACAAGCACATTTACACCTACAGACAGTACTTCAGTGTGTGTGCATGCGCGCGTGTGGTGTGAGCAGTTAGGAAGCCCTGAGGAAAGTATAGTTCAAATAATGAGAAACTGCCATTTTTTTAGGTTAAAAGATAAATATCAGTGATTTCATACAGTTCAACTTGAATTGTAAAGACAGTTATAGATTCTATATATATTTAACCTAGAGGTTTATAAACAGCTGCTGACATACCACAATTATGACACAATTTTTCTAAATCTTGTTTATAATTTTGTATCCCAATATTCATTTACTGAGTTGTTTGTTGGCAAATCTGTATAACTGCCTTTGTCTGGTGATCTAAGTTCCCATATTAAAGGCAATCACAATTAAAATAAACTTTAGGTTGGATACAGAAATAGCAATCCAATTATCTATTGTTCTTGACTCTTAATAGACACAAGTTTGTTAGTCATCACACAGACACACACACACACACACACACACACAACTACTCACTCATAATCTTCATCTATTCATCTTTGGGAAGAAGAAAATAATTGGAAGCGCCCAAGTTACAAATGGTAGTTTAGTTCTAGTCATATAATTTAATTTACTAACTATTACAGCTGGATTAAATGTAAAAACGAAGTAGTTTCTCTTCTCTGATTATGTTCTTTGTTATATTTGAATCTTTTGTGTAAGTAAATTCTAGATGTGACATGAGAAGGCAGTGCACTAAGTCTTCAACTTACATGCTTATTTTTTAAACTACGAAATTTCAGTAAGAGGAAGCCAGCATGAAAACCTCCTTGAAAACCAAGGAGCCATGTGATGGACTGAACATTTGAAGCTACTGACAGCAAGTTAATCATAATACTCTGATCATGTAAGTATTCAGCTTTGCTAGTGTGGAAAATAACCTATAGTTTTTGTCATGATTTAAGGAAGAGAAAGGACGAAGAAGGAATTATCTATGCTAATTCTGTCAAACAAATTAAAATAAAAAATCCCCTGAACTCTGAGTCATTTTCCAAAGTGGAAAATCTAATTCACTGAAAAATACATGCATGGCTCTAATTTCAGACAAGAAAGCTAAAGCGAACTATGATGGTTCATGATTCAAGCCAAAATTTATGGCAGGGATGAAAGAGTTCATGGAAAGCCTCAGGAAATTATAGAAGAGAATACTTGAGCAATGTTCATTCTATTTCCAAATGGAGGTCAGCCTGGGTTCTCAGTCTCATTTATTTCTAGGACTTAGCTTTTACTTGGTTTGCTATGATTTTCCAATCACTAGAGAGTCAGATAATTTCAGCGCAACAGATTTCACTTTAATAATATCTCTTTTCATTTTCACTGTCTTTTACCTATTCTCTTCTGATCTGCTACATCACTCTATGTTCTCTCTCCCTACCTTATACCACACAATTGAGACCTCCTGCTCTGGGAAAATGGCTCTATTTGAATTTTCCCACATGTGGCTTACATTTCCTTTCTCTACCACCTGCAAAAGGTCTGGCACAGTAAGTACCCAGTAATGATACCTGGAAAGCCCTTCATAGTTTTTTTGGGTTTTTTTAAAGCCACTTTCAAAACATTGCTTGATATTCACCTCCTTCATTCATGGAGAGTCATTTAAGGTCAAATTCATCTGCATCTGTTAGTTCACTTAAGGTAAACTTACAATACATTCAAGTCTGCACTATGTAACTTGCTCTTACTGGCCTATTTCTTGATACAAGTATTCTTCAGTCTCATGTTTGTGTATGTTCTTTCTTCCACCTGGGAAAATAATTTCTGATGCCTTTTATTTGTTTCGTACCACAATACCTAAAATAGCCTTCTACACACAGTATGTACTCAAAATACAGCTACATGATACTTTTCTGAAAATTAAAATACTATCCACAAATATATTTTTATAATTTTAAATATTTAAAGATGCTAAACTGAATATATACAGTTAGTTTCTTCTAACCCCTCCCTAAAATAACAGCAAAGATGTTTTTTTTTCTCTGTGTGTGTGGTTTTTTTTTTTAAGGCCTAGCCTGCAAGGACAATAAGAACAGAAATAGAAAAGCAACAGAAGTTTGGGAGCTGACAAAGCAAAGAAACGACTGGTAACTGACTCAGTAGACTCCGTAAAGCTAAATCCTAAGCTAGACAAACAAAAAGCCAAGAATCAACCCATCTGTAACATGAGCCTTTGAGGCTCAGAAATTGGCAGGACCAAGTATCTAGAATCAGAATGAAGGCAGAGCTAAAACCACTTTCTGGAAGAAAGTTCATTGAAGAAGCCTAGATGCTGCCTCCCCTGCTTTCTGAAGTCCTCCCCTACTTCACACGGCCACATGACTGATTCTCTCCTATTCTAGCAAAATATCAGGATTTTGCTCTCTCCGTAGAGGGCAAAACAAAGGGTCTCTAGATTGGGTATATGTTATAGGCTGAACTGTGTCCCCCTCAATTTTCAACGTTAAAGTCATAACCCCCAGTACCCCAGAAAGTGACTATATTTGGCGACAGCATATTTCAAAAAGTAAGTTAAAATGAGGTCATTAGGGTGGTCCCTAATCCGATGTGACTGACGTCCTTATAAGAAGAGGCAATAGGGACACAGACGGAAGACCATGTGAACACAGCCATCTGTAAGCCAAGGAGGGGCCTCAGGAGAAGTCAACCCTGGCAGCACCTTAGTCTCAGACTTTTGGCCTTCAGACTGTGAGAAAATAACTTTCTGTTGTTAGGCCACCAAGTCTGTGGTACTTTTTCACAGCAGCCTTAGTAGACTAATATAGTATACTAGGCAAAAAAAAAAAAGGAAATTAAGTTTACAGATATCCCAGCCTTCTTTTCCCATATAACTTCTGAAATGCTGGATGCGAGGTAGAAGACTGTTTACCCTAGAGCCTCTGACAAAATACTGGCATCAGACTTTTCCCGAAGAAACCATCCAGCCACATAGTAAATATTACTGTCAACAAGCCACACCCACAGGCACAGAGTTTCCAATCAGCTTTTAGAGTTCCACCCTGAAGTATGAGCAGATGGTCAAGGATCAGCAGACATTCAAAGAAAGCATCTAATATGAAAGACGGACCAAAATAAACAAACTGTAGGAATAGAGGCTACACAGGGAGACAAAAACTCTCAAACACTATAATTCTTAAAAACAGAAGATAGAAAACAGGATGCTAAAACAAAGGAACAAAAATCTAAAGAGTTCTCCAAAGTTAAAAATATGAGAGTAGAAATGAGTAACACAACAGCAGAGCTAGAAGACACAGCTGAAGAAATCTCCCAAAAAGTAGAAGAAAAGGACAAAATTGAAAATGAGAGAGAAAAGACAAGATAATCAGAGAACTGGTTAAGAAGGCTTAAAGCAAGACTATTTCTAGAAAGTAAGCACAGACCATGGAGGGAAGAAATATCAGTATTCCCCAGGCCCGAGGGTCTTAAGTTTCTGTAATGGAAATATTAGCAAAGAGGATGAATACTCGGCACAGAAGTTGAAAGCAGACCCCCCCATTAAGGTATATCAAAGTGAAATTTCAAAACACTTGGAAGAGGCAAATCCTACCAGTTTTCAGAGAGAAAATATGGAGTGCATTCACTTTGTGAAAATTCATCAAGTAGAACACTTGTAATATGCACCTTTGCCTATAAATGTTATAGTTACATAAAAAGCTTTAAAAAATAAAGAAAGGAAGGAAATGAATGGTGTCATCCTTTAGGAATAAACTCAGAAACTGGTTTAGGTAAGCAGAGAGACAGTAAATGAGCCTTCTCTAACAGAAAAAAACTAGATGTGCCTACAAGGCATAAACTTAACTTGTTTCTGTACCTTTTATAAAAAAAAAAAAAAACCTCAAGGAGTGAATGGTTGGACAAGAGTTTGAGTGGGTTTCTACATTTAGGTATCATTACCTAATGACCTTTGTTATGTCTAAACATTAGATAGCAGAGTCATAAATTTAATTTCTGCTTTAAAAAAAAAAGAAGGATAACAGACACAATGTCCCTTTCAACTCCACAGAGAGAGATACAAGGACCCTTTGGCTCACTGCAAGTGGCCTTCCAAACTCGGATACAACTGAGCCACTGACACAACATTTTCATTAAGCCAGGACTCAAAATAATAGCACAGCCTACCTGTATCTTTCTTTGGAATAAGTGAATTATGATTCTCCAGGGGATGACCAAGGCATTTCCAAGAAGTATTCTCTTTTTTCTTCAGGACAATCTCTATTTTTCCCACATTCTCAACAACTCGCACTGAAAAGAAGATAAATTGCATTTGTATTCATTGATACTAAATATAAGGTTTTACTTTTAAACCAATCTTTCTCAAACAACCCAAATGTCCCAATCAGATATGAATGACACTGAGCATTTGTGAGATAAATAAAATTTTGTGTACATGTTCATCAAAATTGTTTATGCCTTATATGGTGTTAAATCCAGTTTATGTTAGATTCAGATTAACTTCTTTCAAATTAATTTATCAAGGGCCAAACTAATACATAATGCTAGTTTTCATACAAGCTCAAATAGAGCCATGGCAACTAATTAACACATAGCTTAAAAAAAAACTTAAATATACAAATTAGCCATTGAATGGATCCACAAAAGCAAATTTAATTTATACTCTTTTAACATTTCTTGGGATCTGAGGGGTTCTTACGAGTGAATTCAGTAAACCAATAGTGAGTCTAATAAACATAGAAAAAGCTTCAGGAGAATAAATCCCAATAAAGTGCATGTCAATCTTTGATAATTAAAAATCTTTTAGATTCTCTTTTTATTTTTGAATGTTTAAAATAGTTTAGAATACATGAGTACAATAATAAAATAAACTTTTAAAATTGATTAAATTTTATGAATTGAATGTGCTTTTAAAGATCTAAAGTATATTTCTTTTCGTCTTTAGAAACAATCTGTCCTTCCTCACTGTAAACACATAATTCAGTAGCAATTTAACAACTTTTAAACACAGATTATTCAAATAAATTCAATTCAGTAAGCACTGATTTGAAGCTTAACAAACGTAAGAAGTCCTTGACTTTAAAGAGCTTAATTTATACAATTTGCAGAACTTACTATGGTATAAAGAAAAGGGAAGGTATA
This sequence comes from Orcinus orca, assembly GCF_937001465.1. Lineage (NCBI taxonomy): Eukaryota > Metazoa > Chordata > Mammalia > Artiodactyla > Delphinidae > Orcinus > Orcinus orca. The sequence continues at coordinate 70,678,904 of NC_064570.1, forward strand.
GAACTGGTGTAAGGTACTCTGACAGTACTTTAAAACAAGAAACCACATGTATATATGAATATAGAACGGAATATTATTCAGCCTTAAAAAAGGAAGGAAATCCTACCACTTGCGACAACGTATGATAAATCTAGAGGGCATTATATTAAGTGAAATAAATAAGACAGAGAAGACAAATAGTGCATGGTATCACTTATATGTGGAATTAAAAAAAAATTCACACCCATAGAAACAGAGAGTAGCAAAATAGTGCCAGGAGTTGGGGCAGGGGGAGGGGGGAATAGAGAGAGCTTGATAAAAGGGTACCAACTTTTAGCTACAAGATGAATAAGGTCTGAGGATCTAATGTATAACATGGTGACAACAGTTGATGACACTGTCTTGTATACCTGAAATTTGCTAAGACAACAGAACTTGTGTTCATATGCATAGACACACACACACAAAGGTAAATATGTGAGGTGATGGATGTGTTAATTAATTTGATTCTGTGAATCTTTTCACAGCATATACCTTTATCAAATCATAATATTGTACACTTTAAATCTTTAAATATATTCTAATTTTGTCAATTATATTTCAATAAAGCTAAAGAAAAACACGAAAAACAAGAAACCACCATTCTTTGATGAGTCTTCTATTGCTAAACAGCTGTGTAAAATCCACGTTGTGTATTTGCATGCAGAAATAGTCATAATTTAATGTGCTCTGTCAATATTAAATATTTGAATATATACACCTAAGAAAAATTTGTCTGGTGTGGTTAAGTATATTTCTACAAGCTGCATGTCAGGAGTAGGGCCGGAAGGAAGAATGGGGACAGGAATTTTTTTTCTAAGGAGAGGAAAAGGAAAGGGAAAAGAGATGAAAAAGGGGAAAGAAAAAAGGCGTGGGGGGAACTGAAACCAGAGGGAAAAGAGTACATTTAAAAATTAATGTACTTGCTTATATAGAAAACATCATGTCCTTGTCTGCAACATGAAAATATACAAACGAATAATAAGACAAATGCTGTCCACGCCCCCGTGTGTGTGTATATGTACATAGATAAATTATTTTTGGTAGCTTACCAGAAAAATCTTCCTGAATCTCATGACTTAGGGCTGGAGAAAAAAAAATTTCAGTTAAGATCCAACTTCAGTTCCTATGGTCTACAAACACCATATAAGATCATTAAAATGGTTCTTTCATGCACCATTCCACATCTCTCAAACATATCCTGAGAAATCAAAAGAAAGAAACTGAACACAACCAAATTACTGTATACAATGTTTTGAGACAAATTACTTAAATATGTGTCTTCAATTTTTCCATTTCTCTCCCTATTAATTAAGGAGTAAATACTCAGTTGCCCACAGGTGGATAACCCACACTGGTGCAAGGACAGTCCCAGATTGACAATGCTACAAACCAAGACAGGAGCAAGGCAGGGAGAGATAGCAAGTGAAACACACATACTCCAGGGTGTGCACGTGCGTGTGTGAATACAGGCCAGGACTGGGTCTAGCTCAGCGTTTCCTTTCTTACTGTTCTCTAAGTTGAATATTCATTCAGTTATTGAAAAAGAAAATTATTGGGCATCTATGCGTGTTATGCACTTTCCAGGTGTTACAGTTATCACAGTTAGTAAAAGAGAAAAATCCCTGCTCTTATGGAACTTACATTCCAGAAGGGGGTGATGCAAGAAGTATTTTTACAAACAACTGCTCTAAAGTTCACTGTGTTAATAGTTATGTGGAACTTAAGATTCTGCATTATTTTAGTCCTTCTGATCTAATATTAGCAACCAGGAGTTTCACATTTTTGACTGTGGAAGTTTTGTTTGTTGTTTATATGTGTGCAAGATAGTTAGCTACAGTGTGAACAGAACTAGCCATAAAGTATTTGAAACATAGTAAATGCTGACACAGAGGTCTTCCTTAAAGAAAAATCATGACAGAGCTAATGAATAATGTATACTTTTCTAGACATCTGAGTTTTTGATTAAAACTCTCCCTAAGAGGCAATATATATTTGATTTTATGCTAGCAAAAAACAGGGTAGCATGTATTTCTAGAAGAAATGTTTAAGATTTGAGGTTGATTAATGAGTGGGGGGAAAATAAGAAAGAAAAAACATTTATCAACTCCAATCAAATTCAGGACTAAAGGTCCTTCATTAATATGGTAAAGCCATGAGCTGAATCGCGAGTCATCTGAGGCCTGGAGAATTTCAGCCTCTGTTTTGCAAAAGTAAATGAAACGTTCTTTACATAAGAATGTGTGCTTAAACATATGGTCACCTTATCTTTGACAAAGGAGGCAGAAATGTACAGTGGAGAAAGGACAGCCTATTCAATAAGTGGTGCTGGGAAAACTGGACAGCTACATGTAAAAGTATGAGATTAGATCACTCCCTAACACCATACACAAAAATAAGCTCAAAATGGATTAAAGACCTAAATGTAAGGCCAGAAACTATCCAACTCTTAGAGGAAAACATAGGCAGAACACTCTATGACATAAATCACAGCAAGGTCCTTTTTGACCCACCTCCTAGAGAAATGGAAATAAAAACAAAAGTAAACAAATGGGACCTAATGAAACTTAAAAGCTTTTGCACAGCAAAGGAAACCACAAAGAAGACAAAAAGACAACCCTCAGAATGGGAGAAAATATTTGCAAATGAAGCAACTGACAAAGGATTAATCTCCAAAATTTATAAGCAGCTCATGCAGCTTAATAACAAAAAAACAAACAACCCAATCCAAAAATGGGCAGAAGACCTAAATAGACATTTCTCCAAAGAAGATATACAGAGTGCCAACAAACACATGAAAGAATGCTCAACATCACTAATCATTAGAGAAATGCAAATCAAAACGACAATGAGATATCATCTCACACCAGTCAGAATGGCCATCATCAAAAAATCTAGAAACAATAAATGCTGGAGAGGGTGTGGAGAAAAGGGAACCCTCTTACACTGTTGGTGGGAATGTAAATTGATACAGCCACTGTGGAGAACAGTATGGAGGTTCCTTAAAAAGCTACAAATAGAACTACCATATGACCCAGCAATCCCACTACTGGGCATATACCCTGAGAAAACCATAATTCAAAAAGAGTCATGTACCAAAATGTTCATTGCAGCTCTATTTACAATAGCCCAGAGATGGAAACAACCTAAGTGTCCATCATCGGATGAATGGATAAAGAAGATGTGGCACATATATACAATGGAATATTACTCAGCCATAAAAAGAGACGAAATTGAGCTATTTGTAATGAGGTGGATAGACCTAGAGTCTGTCATACAGAGTGAAGTAAGTCAGAAAGAGAGAGACAAATACCGTATGCTAACACATATATATGGAATTTAAGAAAAAAAAAATGTCATGAAAAACCTAGGGGTAAGACAGGAATAAAGACACAGACCTACTGGAGAATGGACTTGAGGATATGGGGAGGGGGAAGGGTGAGCTGTGACAGGGCGAGAGAGAGTCATGGACATATACACACTACCAAATGTAAGGTAGATAGCTAGTGGGAAGCAGCCGCATAGCACAGGGAGATCAGCTCGGTGCTTTGTGACCGCCTGGAGGGGTGGGATAGGGAGGGTGGGAGGGAGGGAGACGCAAGCGGGAAGAGATATGGGAACATATGTGTATATATAACTGATTCATTTTGTTGTGAAGCTGAAACTAACATACCATTGTAAAGCAATTATACTCCAATAAAGATGTTTAAAAAATAAAAAAAATAAAAAAAAAAAAAAAAAAAAAAAGAATGTGTGCTTAAAATACAGTTTTCTTCTTGCTGTTTTGGTTTGTTTCATTTCTACTTTCTAACTAGAATAACATTACCTTCTTTAAAGGAGAAAATGATGAACTCCTAGAGTCATTATGGGTGAGAAATGGATTAAGAATCTGCTACCTTGATTCTAGATTTTAGTCCTGATTTCTTTCCCCTGATAGATCTGTAACCTCTCAAAACAGACAGAAGTGAACTGTATGGTAGGTCTTTGCCCATGAAGGGACAGGCAGCTGAAGGGTATAGTATAACCTTGCGGCTGGCAAGAGACAGGCCAATAGAACAGTGCCTGGTGATGTCTACTCAGCGGAAGCACATGACAGGCAGGCCTCCGGAGATTTATTTGTAGGTAAAGTTACAGAGTCTTACAAAGCTGGGCCAACAAGTATTTCATATGATTATTGATTTTGATCGCACCTAATTGTTTAAACTTGGGAAAAGTGAGGTTGTACTGCCATTTGCTAGCACTTTCCTTAGTATAAAGAAATAACAGAAAAAAAAGATCAAAAATGAAAAACCAAAATGACAATGGCACATAAAATATTATAGGTACCGAGACTCTACACCAGTAACTACTATACCTAAAGGAAACAAAAGTTGTTTCCATTAATACAGAATAAGGTACTTACCAATATGTATAAGATACGAATAATCCTTGATAACTGTTTCTGCTCTAAAGGAATCATCCCGGTGATCAGCTATTACTGAGTCTAAATTGATATCCTTAAATGGAAATCGAAAAGAGAAAGATTAAAAAGTAAACTTTTCACCAAACTCCTATTACTATACTTTTAAGCTGATCGGTGAAAGTTCATATGGTACTTATTTACAGAACCCACAAGCTAAATACACATTATTCCTGTTTTTTCCTCTCATACAACCCAGTTCTTCTCCTTCAAAGTATATATCACAATTTTAACTATGCATTTGTCTATGCTTAATGTCTACCTTACACACTCGTCTTTAAGCTCTAAGTGTAAGGGCAGAATACTGTCTTCAGAATATTGCTCAGCACCGAGTGGGTGCTCAAATATTTGTTGAATAAATAATTTGGAAAAAAAATTAGAATCAGACAAGAAGCCAAGATATCTGTGTTCATTTTTATCTTTCCACTATTATGTGACACTGTGCAAATAACACAACCTCTTAGGCTCAGCTTATCAAAAATAATAAATTCACTAACAAATTTTTAGATGTCTCTAATTTCTACATAGCTTTGGTGCAAGTTATTTTGGTGCCTATCGTTTACACCATACACTGAATACATTATTCCACGTAGAAACCTTCCCCCTTCCATTAATCATCCATCCTCTGCGCTTCACTGATATCACCAATGAGAGCACACAGACCCCAACCCTGCCAGGCCCTGTCCTCTTGGTTCAGGACTGCTTGGTTAGGAGACAATACCAAGAGGGAGTGGAAGGCGGGACAAGCAGTGCCTCTCTGGGCCTCTTGGCTCTTTCAGGCAGAGGCTGGTCACTCCTGTGGAGCCATCAGATCCTGCTGCAGGAGTAGGAGGCACTCACCAGCTCAGATGTGGTTCTGCTACTACAGAAGTAGCATGAGTTCTCAGAAATTCCTAGCTGCCAGAACTTGTCTTTAAATCTCCACAGTTCCTCAAGTGTGGGAACCTTGCCAGTTGCTGGAGGATGTGTCTGGAGATGTTGTAAGTTGCCTGCTTATTTATCTGATTTCCCAGCTGGACTGTAAGCCTGGTGAGAGTTCAGTCTCTATGAAACTGGCCCATCATTAGATTCCTGAATTCTACGATGGTGTTGAAAATGAAGCAGGGATTCAATAAACACTTAGTGAATGAATTAACTCCTTAATTTTAGTTTTCAGAGGGCATTAACTGAACCCCGTTAGTGGCTTAAGCATACTAAGCTCCAGCAGTACAGCCTCTCCTGGCTCTTGAATTCCAATTTAAGTGCAGGAAATTAGTTCGTATGGTGAAGTTAAACGGGGACTCTCACTGCTGTTATCCATGCTTAAACACGAAAACAATCACAGAAGAGCACATAAAATATGCTTCTTCCTCGTCTATTTTTTCCCTAAGGTGCTACGGCATGGTTGTTAAGGGCACATACTATGGAGCCAGCCTGCCTGGGTTCAAAGTGCTAGAGCTGCCGCTTACTGTGTGACTTTGGGTAAATTACTTAATTTCTGTTTCCTCATCTGTAAGATAGGGGTAACGAAAGGATCTACCTCACAGAGTTGCTGTCAGTTAATACAAGAAGAGCTCTTAGAAAAGTACACCTGCGCATAGCTCACATTTATTATTTACTTTTTTGTTTTTTTCTGATCTTAAAAATGTGTTTACCTTCTGTTTAGTATATATGACAATGGTGACTAAAGCGTCTGTTTGGAACCAGTCGTAGCTGTAAAATATTTTAAAAAGAATAAATAATCATGTGCAGTAACATATATTAAATCATTAAATATATAATTTTAAAATATATACAATTTAAAAATATAAAATATGACACAATAAATACATGATTTAAAACATAGTTCAAAATCTACAGTGAGAAATATATTTCTCTAGGTAAAGGTTTTTTTCTAAATAATCAGTGGTGTTACCATGAAATAAATAATAAAGCAATTATTTCTCAATTTAAAATACTTACACATCCATGTATTCTAACTTGGATAAAAACAAACAAGATCCTTGACAAGGCACTTTTTATAAAGGTTACACATCTAAAATTCCTTTTATCAGAGCAGTAGCACAACATGTTTTCTGAAGGAGCACGACAAAATCTACATGCTTATTACCTTCACTCCTCCCTGTCACAAATATGTTATTACTCCTCAAGAAATTAACTCACCAAGGATGCTTAATGGTCAACAGTAAAAACTTAAGGAAAAACTAAGTCTTCGGTTTTGTAATAGCTATTGATCAAATTGATTCTGTTTTTGTACTTACTACCTGTATACAGGCCCCCAATGTGAATGCTAGGAGGTATCCTCAGGCCCTTAACTTAAAATTGAATATGAAATAATTTAACAGGTATAGCAAGTAGAGCCAGAAGCTGCTGTTATAGACTCATGATAGGGGGAAAGGGGGTAAGAGAAGACTACAAGTAACACACATAACACTAAGGGCATCTGAAATATCATTAACAAAAATATACATGGATTGCTTAATTTACTAAGACAGGGTACAATACATTCTGAAGGATTTCCATTAAAAACTGATAAAGCAAACTAGACACACAAAAAATAGAATAGTTGAATAAATTATGGATATTCTATGATCAATTTCCATCACATGCTAGAATACAGACAAAAAATGCTTTTGAAGAATCTTTCATGACATAGGAAATTGATCATAGAATATACTGTAATACTGTATTATCAAAATAGAATAGTATGGAAATAGGTATCACATGAATAAACTGTGTGGAATAAACCAAATATTAAGAGTCTATATCCAGGGTTGGTGGGATTACAACTGATTCTATCACTTTCTTTTGTATTTCTATTTTCCAAGTTTTCTACCATGAATGTATATTTTATAATCACAAAAAATAGTTCTTTTTTAAAGTTGTGGTGTTTAAAATGGGTTAAACTTCAGTTATGTTAAAAATTCATATTTACGGAACAGCTCATTCTCCAACAATGCCTGATAAATGAGGCACTACAGTTGTTGTGTCAAAGAAGCATAATTAATAAAATAAGCAATAAATCAAACTTAGAGCCATTTTTTTAACGTGTATATTTTGGTGTAGAACTGATTACGCTTTAAAAAAGTAAAACAAGGATGCATACCTTGGAGAACTAGGCCCTTCTTTGGCAAGTGGATCTGTCACTTGGCTCTTGGGAAGCATGCCTTCACAAAGAAAAACAAACAAAATAGCTACAGTTCATCCATGTATAATTTTTCTTTTTTTTTTTTCCCCATCTTTTCAGTAAACTTCTTATTGAAATATTATAAAAGGACACAAGTCATAAATGTACTACTCAATGGATTTTCATAAGTAAAACAAACTCTTGTAGCCAGCACCTCCCTGTGCCCCCTTCCACTCAGCACCCCTCCCCCAAGGGTAACCACTATTCTTTTAACATCATGATTAGTTTTTGCCTGCATTTGGCCTTTATAAAAAATGGAATAATAAAATATGTTCTCTTTTGGTCTGGCTTTTTTGGTCCAGCTCTATAGACATTTCAGTTAATGTCAAATCAGCATGATTAATAGTAAACAATAAATCAGGTCTGGAGCTTTCTGAGATTTTATCCAGGATGCTGAATACATCAGTAGTTTGTTCCTTTTTATTACTGAGTATTACTATACTGTATGAACATACCATATACCGGAACCTATTCATTCTCCTGTTGATGGACATTTGGGCAGTTTTTAGCTGTTACGTATAGTGCTGTTATAAATGTTCTTGTACATGTACATATACATTCTTAAAGAACATCCATCTACATTTCTGGTAGGTATATAGGACATGTATATGTTTAGCTTTAGTAAATACTGCTAAACAGTTTTCCAAAGTGGTAATACCAATTTACACTTTCTACCAGAAGTGTATGGGAGCCCTGTTGCTCCACCACCTTGCTGACACGTGGTATTCTGTCTTTTTTCATTTTAGACATTCTTGTGGATGTGCCCCAGCATCAAATTTTATTTTTTATTTTGATTTTTTTAAAGATTTAATTTTTAATTTATTTTTGGCTGCATTGGGTCTTCATTGCTACACGCGGGCTTTCTCTAGTTGTGGCGAGCTGGGGTTACTCTTCGTCGTTGTGGTGCATGGGCTTCTCATTGGGGTGGCTTCTCTTGTTGCGGAGCACGGGCTCTAGGCACACAGGCTTCAGTAGCTGTGGCTCATGAGTTCTAGAGCACAGGCTCAGTAGTTGTGGCTCACGGGCTTAGTTGCTCCGCGGCATGTGGGATCTTCCCGGACCAGGGCTCGAACCACTGTCCCCTGCATTGGCAGGCGGATTCTTAATCACTGAGCCACCAGGGAAGTCCTCAACATCACATTTTCAAGGCTCTGGTTTTCTCACTGTTTTTGAAAACTCTGAGAACACGCAAGAGCTCCAAAGATACTATCAGTGATACTGTCAGACAAACAACTTCAGGTGTTACATCACAAATTGCATAAAGTAGTCTACAATAAGGCAATCTTTTCTAGTTAAAAAAGAAAAGGTAATTCATCTGGCAATCCAGCTTATTAGCTGAATTTCTATAACTTTCTTATGCAAATAGGGAGGGAAAAAAAACCAATTTTTAAACATACATTAGTAATACGGTTCAGTCAGAGTAGCCCCGTGCATTTCATAAGTGTCATACCGAACTTTTTTGGGGGGTTAGTGGCAGTGCCAGTCATAATTCCAAGTCATACTGAATGGCTGAGGAAGCCAGAACTGCCGAGCCCAGAGGAGGGGAGACTAATAGGCTGGCTGCTCAGCATCTGTGTAGACACTGGAAGAGCACCCCGTGCCTGAGGGAGGGACACATTCAGCCTGGCCTCTGAGGGTGGAACTCCTAGTCACCATGAGTATTCAAGCTAAGGGCAGATGAACACATGTTCAGGGATGTTATAGAAGGGATTATGGTAAGAGTCAGAGCTGTTCGATGCTTTGTGACCCCCTAGAGAGGTGGGAAAGGGAGGGTGGGAGGGAGGCTCAAGAGGGAGGGCATATGGGGAGATATATGTATGCATATGGCTGATTCACTTTGTTGTACAGTGGAAACTAACAACATTGTAAAGCAATTATACTCTGATAAAGATATGTATATATAAAAGAATGTAAACAGTAATTACACTCCTGAAAAAAATCTATCCTATAAAATAAAAACATCAATATATAAAGATAAAAAAAAAGGAGGGCTGCAATAAGGGATCTACAAAGTTCTCTGCCAAATCCTCTAAGCTTAGGCAAGTAAACACATCCTTTGTATAAAAAATATCTAAATACCCCAAATAATTCTGTGAGGCAATACTGTACACAGTCATGCGAATATGATTCATTTTTTACTATAAATGTATATGGCTTACCGTTTAAGAGTCTCTTTTCCTCATGATAGTCTGTACAGTGGTTTAGAAAAAAAGTTAGGTAAGAATATTGTAACATCAGAGAGAAGATCGGTTAATATTATTGAGTTAAAGGTAACAGCCCTCTTCTTGAAGGGCTTTCTTCCGAGGCCTGAGGAGAGAAATAAGGCTGATAAACAGATGGCCTATGCTTTAAGTAAGAAATTTCATCTCTGAAGACAGCAGGCCATTTCTGCAGGCATTTGTCTCCAATTTCACTGGGCTTTTTCCTCCTTCTTTGGACATTTTTGCTCTAATACCTTGATTAATTTCTTTAGAAAGCACATAAAGACCCAAGTTTTGTCCTGGTCATCATATTCTAAATTAGTCAAAACTATCCAAAGTTTATTAGATTATACTTTATATATGAAACATACATATTAACCCAAAGAAAGACACCTTATTATCTTTCCTATCTAAGTGAGCAGTTAAAATGATTATTATTACTCCAAATTTAAACGGCCAAAATGCTGAAAATATGTTAAGACTTTCACTTGTATATCAGTGCAATCAATCATTAGGGGTGCAAGCCAGAAAAAAATTTAATGGGTGTTTCCTTTCAGGATGGCAGCCAGCTCACAAATCTATATTATATTTTGATCACCACAAGTTTTATAACCATATGTCAAAATAAAACCCTCAGCAAGTTGCCAGAGTTTTAAAAAAAAAAAGAATGCCAAGCTAACACAAAATATTCAAGTAGTAAACTAAATTGATAGACATTACTTGTTAAGGTGACATCACCTTGTTTTGTAGAAAAATAAACCAAAGTACGTATATCAAAGCTTTCAAATTTTTTTATGTTCTGATTTTCAATCAGCCAGAGATCCCATAATTACTACCACTTCACTCACATGCCATAAAATACCCATGATTAAGGAGGTCAGATAACCATTCTTTTTATTTTCCCCTTTTTACTGAAATAAGTTCATAGCTGAAAGGGATCTTAACAACATACACCAAATTTATCATCTGCTCCCCTCATTAAAGGCTGAAAATCAGAGGTCAGGACTTGAATGAACCCCACAGCTCTTTAGCAGCAAAGCCAAGATTAAACTTCATCTCCCCTGAAACTAAGCGCCATTTTTCTTAACATGCCATTGTGAGAGATAATACTTTCTGAAAAGACACAGGACCTGAAAACCATTTAAATTATGCCTCAAAATGAGCTTTGTTTTTCAACTGCCAGATGAAAATCTAGTCATTAGTTTGCAAGGGATCACTGATGTCCCTGCTTGCTGACTTACTTTCATACAGTTTCATCTGTTTTTGCTACTGCAGTTGTGATCATTTGTTTTATCAATATCTTAGAACAAATAGCAAACTCACAGTAACATAAGTAAATTAAACCCAGTTTCAGTGTACAACATAGTTGGCAGTTTGATGAATCTCATTTATCATGTAAAACAACTTGTTTCTATCTAAGAGGCTCAGATTTTGAAAACTTGTCCCCAGGGAATTTGTTTCTAGGGAAAAAATATGTCATCTCATATGATTACTTCCTGTCTCATGTGAATTGATTTGAACCTGTCAGAACTTTATGGATCCTGCTAAGTTATTCATTTTTTTCTGAGTCTTTTTTTTCTTTAATAAAAGAAGTATCAATAGGAAGAGAACATCTAGCTAAATGATCTAAAATATCTTTAAAACTCCACTAGTGGGCTTCCCTGGTGGCACAGTGGTTGGGAGTCCGCCTGCCGATGCAGGGGACATGGGTTCTTGCCCCGGTCCGGGAGGATCCCACGTGCCGCGGAGCAGCTGGGCCCGTGAGCCATGGCCACTGAGCCTGCGCGTCCGGAGCCTGTGCTCCGCAACGGGAGAGGCCCACGTACCACAAAAAAAAAAAAAAAACAAAAAAACCTCCACTAGTGTACTTTTGCAACTCTTTTTGAAAACTGAGTCACAGAAATACGAGAGGCTATTTGTTTTTACTGCTAAGCACATTTACATCAGAGTTACTCTAGGCACATGAGATACTTTCCTCTCTAACAAGAAATCTAACATTCTGTCTTGATACCTAATTCCATCATTTGGTTGGCTCCATGGCCAAGAAAATTTGCATCTTCTTATAATATTGGTTAGACTGCATTACTCTGATCAGAGCCTCTGCTTTCTGGAAAGGTCTGAGTCCTTTAGAAGACTGGAGCTGTGATCTATCAGCACTCAACTCTTCTTTGGTAAGAGGGCTGGCGACAATTTTTAATTGTGAACCCAATCTAGTTTACCTCTTCTAAGTGGAGCCACAGAAGGATCCCCTGGGATGGGGAAAGTTAAAAAACAAGCAAACAAATAAACCCTGTCTTACTAGTATACTGATTCATTTAACAAATACCTGTTGACCATCATCTTAATAGGGATAGTGACACAATATGAAACCCTTTGGATAAAAAGTTAGGAAAATACGACTGTATGTTCAGTTTGCTTATACATGCGTAAAGATGATTTGGAAGGATACACAATAACACAGTTACCTGCATCTGTGCACAGGAGGGAAAAGGGTAGGTGGGAGACAAAGGTATGACCATGGCACTTCTCATTCTGGAATCGTGAATGTATTACTGAAAAAATTAAATAAACTAAATTGGAAACTTCAATATGGTCTTTTCAATATGATATGATAAATGTTTTAAAAGAGAAATATAGAAGGTGGCATGGAAGCACAGGGATGAGGGAGGGCACTGCTACTTGAAATCTGAAAGGATTTCATTGAGGAAATAATATTTTAGCTACATTTTGAAAATATGTAAGCATTTTTCAGGAGGCCCTGAACAAAAAACATTCTAGGAAGACAAACGCCGCACTTTTACATCTGAATGTCATATTTATCCGTAGCTACATACCCCACCTTCCTTTCTCACTCCAAAAGGCTGATGTCACGTAACTATCAGATAGGAGCTCTGTCTTATTACCAGGGATCTTAGTCACAAAATCCAAAGTGTACCATTCCATGTTCCCTTTACTGCTTTGCCTGGCCAGAAGACTCCCTGGTTCTCTACAATGTGTTTAATAACCATTTTTCTCTAGAAATTCTTCCTCATCTCTAAAGAGAACTAACTCTTCATAACACAACTGAGGCCTAATTCTTGGTTTTGTTTCCGAAGTCATAAACTCATTTCTCAAATTCTATAAAATTTAATAATTTATGTATTTCTAAACTATCCTTCTCTTTTACTCTCCTTAATTTATCTTTGTGAATATCCTCTGAATCATCTTCAAATTTTGTACATCTCTCAAACTTCAAGGCCCAGAAGTTTACTCCTTATCCTAGAAGTAGTCTACTAGCAGAATTAAAATAAAGGTTCAATAGTTCAAACACATATTCTGAAAAATTCCAGGATTAAAAAGTTCTAAAAGTACCAGACTATATAGTTACTTATTCCTGGTCAGTTTTTCTCTCCACGATTCATTTAACTAATCACAGCAAATACTGCATTTTTAGAAGTTTGTATTTTCTGCTTTCAAGGCTATACTTGTCATTTTTTATTCAATTCTCCAATTTATTAGTTATTTTCTACTCTTGTCCTATCCTCAGAGGGATTAACCACTCCTTTCTTATTTGGTATTACCTATACACAAATATACATGTTCAAAAATCATTTTTCAGGACTTCCCTGGTGGTCCAGTGGCTAAGATTCCACGCTCCCAGTGCAGGGGGCCCGGGTTCGATCCCACATGCCGCAACTAAAGATCCCGCGTGCTGCAACTAAGACCCGACACGGCCAAATAAATAAATAAATATTTTTTAAAAAGCACGTTAAAAACAATCATTTCTCTCTGAAAACAAAACAAATACTAACTTAAACCAAACACTGGCCAGTCACAATCATACAGCAAAACCCACTTCCTGCTCAGGCCTGCATCTGCCCCCTGACCGGGGACTTCTCACCCCCCATTTTTAATTACCTGTCCCTTATATCTTTCTGGCAGGAATCACTGAGACAGTGGGACCTATAGCACAAAAGTAAATGAAGGTAGCCTGGCTGAGAAAGCAAATCTGCTCAGCCAGTAAAGTCCACTTCATCATGACACCCACCCCTTTCTCTCCACTAGTAACTGTCTTGCTTGCCCCGTACTGAGCCTCTGAGCTTGTGCTCTGTCCACCCACTTGAGCCCTGAACTGTCCCCATTTTATCAATGAGGAAACGGTAGCTCCTAGAAGAGGGAACTTTGACTGACTATACAGAAGCTGACCTCCCAGCTGGCAGCCAGCCCACCCAATTAGTGATGCCACTAATACCATCATTTTTAAGAATAAAAAACTAATTCATATATGAGGGTTTCTCCATGTCAGCACTAGGAACAGTTGGGGCCGGACGATTCTTCATCGTGGGAGTGTATCCTGTGTCTTGTAGGGGATTTAGCAGCACCCCTGACCTCTCCTCTACCCACGGGAATGCCAGTAGCATCTAGTTCAGCTGTGACAACCAAACCATCTCCAGACATTGCCAAATGTCCACTGGGGAGCAAACTCAACCCAGGTTGAACCACTGGCATATACCAAAGAGAAATAAATTAGTTGAAAGAGGATAACTTTAATGAGGTGATTTTCTGCCTCACAAAAGGAAGCACCCAGGACTTCTCTCAATGGTGGGCTTCTCCTATTAAATAACTGTAGCCTTTAAGGAAAGTACATATACCTACAAGCCTCAGGAGCTTCCCTTTTAAACTGACGGTGTTAGAACAGCTCTAAATCCCTCTTCCACCTCAAAAGTATTCTACTGATCTATGGTTCTAAGTGCTTTATAGTCAGCAAGCGCTTGTGAAAACTAAAAACATAAAGTATTAGAAAGCATGATAAAACAATGAGAAATTAAAAAGAAACATTCCTGACACTGGGCTATGCCATTAGAAAATGTGACTATTTTACAGAATGGCCATCATTAAAAACTCTACAAATAACGAATGCTGGAGAGGAGACGATGTGGAGAAAAGGGAACCCTCCTACACTGTGGGTAGGAATGTAAACTGGTGCAGCCACTATGGAAAACAGTATGGAGGTTCCTCAGAAAACTAACAGTAGAGCTACCATATGATCCAGCAATCCCACTCCTGGGCATATATGTGGAAAAAACTCTAATTCAAAAAGATACATGCACCCCTATGTTCACAGCAGCACTATTCACAATAGCCAAGACATGGAAACAACCTAGATATCCATCGAGAGATGAGTGGATAAAGAAGATGTGGTGTATATACAATGGAATATTACTCAGCCATAAAAATGAATGAAATAATGCCATTTGCAGCAACATGGATGGACCTAGAGATTACCATACTAAGTAAGCCAGAACAAGAAAGACAAATACCATATGATATCACTTATGTGTGGAATCTCAAATATGACGCAAATGAACCTATCTATGAAACAGAAAAAGACTCATAGAGAACGGACTGGTGGTTGCCAAGGGGGAGGGGGTGGGGGAGGGATGGAGTGGGAGGTTGGGTTTAGCAGATGGAAGCTTTTATATATAGAACTGGATAAACAACAAGCTCCTACTGTACAGCACAGAGAACTATATTCAATATCCTATGATAAATCATAATGGAAAAGAATATTAAAAAAAGAATGTGTGTGTGTGTGTGTGTATATACATAACTAAATCACTTTTCTGTATAGCAGAAATTAACACAATATTGTAAATCAACTATATTTCAATAAAAAATATATATATAAAGAAAATGTGACTATTTAAAAAATTTAATATATTAAAATTTTAAGAGTGCATTTATGATCTGGTACAGTGCTGTCCAGAAGAAATATAATGCAAGCCACAAATATAATTTAAAATTTTCTAATAACCATATTAACTATGTACAAAGAAACAGGTCAAATTAATTTTAATAATATATTTTCTCTTAATGCAACATATCCAGAATCTTGTCATTTCAACATGTAATCAATGTAAAGTTGTTAGATATTTTACATTCTTTTTTTCATCCTAAGTCTTGAAATGCGGTATTTTACGCTTGTAGCACATCTCAATTTGGAGAGCATTTCCATACTCAATAGCAACCACATGTGGCCAGTGGCTATAATAATGACAGCAAAGGACTCAAAAAAGGGCAAAAAGAACACTTGTCATCTTTGCCAGAGAATGAAGTGTTCCACATAAATAATCAGTAACTGAAGCTCACCTTTTCAAGCAAAGTTTCTCCCTTTATTCATTATTGATATCTTTCTAAAGCACAATACAAACCACAATACTTTTTAAACAAAGGATTATAAAAAACCCACTGATTCTTCTCTTGATAAGGACCCACTAGTATTATGTGGTTTATATTCTGACACTGTTAGCTCTTCTGTGTTCTTCCCAGATATCACTCCTACCCCAGAAGCCAGCAGATAAATGGAAAACTGTCCTCCCGGGACTGCTCAGCTGTGGGGATGCCTACAAAATGCTACTTCTGGCTCCTCCCTGCACTGGGGTCTGGCAGGTCACCCCACCTAAAAGATGGTGTCAAGGATCTCGTATTGAAAGAAGCCCATATATAACATTTCTCTTCAGTATATCCATCCCCCCCCCCAAACCCCTATAAATCCTCATGTCAGCAAGTCTCCACCTACTGTTTCCACTTCGTCTCTGTTTTCATCCTCTATTCCTACTTAATCTGTTTTCATCCTCTATTCCCACTTCATCTCTGTTTACACCTCTGTTCCCATTTCATCTAGAAGCTGTAGTTGTGGAGCGAACATAGTCTCTAGTTTGCTACAGTTACAGTTTACTGCCTGCCCCCTGTTGTCTCAGTATAACTACTAATAGAGGCTCCATTCATTCTCCAATCTGCCCCAGTTTGGACAATTACACGGTCACCCCATCTAATAGTCTCTATCCTTAAGTCTCACGCCAGCAGACTTCAAGGATCAATCTCTGCCTGTCGATGAAAGGCATAGGAGGTAGTTAAAACAACATTCACTTTAATTATCATGAACATTCTTGACACATTAAACTTTTCTCTTTAGTTACTTTGTCCCTTTTATATGATCTACTAGTTCTGGTTAGCTTGGAGTTCAGACTGTTATCTTGCTGGATCTTAAGTCTCTACTGTTCCAAAAACCCGATCCATTTACTTGCAGTCAACAACTTTCCTGATTGTAAAGTTCTTGTCTTTGCTTCCTAGTCTTAACTACCTTTATTTCATCCTTGTTACTGAATGACTTTAGGTTGTCAGTTGTTTTCCCTCAGAACTTCCAAGATACTGATCTCTTTGTCTCCTATTGACGTTCTACTAAATTAGCAGTAACAGCTAGTAAATTACACTGGTAAATTAGCTGTCAATTTACTAATCACTGGTTTGTTAGTAAACCTATCTCTCTCTGGCTGTTGTCTTTGGTATTCTGCAGTTTTACCATGAATAGTCTATGTGTGGATTTCTTTTTATTTATCTTGATTGGGGATTTGCTGAACTTGCTAAATCTGAGATTTGTGATTTACCAACTCTGGAAAAGTCTCAGCCATTCAGATGTTGCCTCCTCCTCATTCTCACTACTACTTCCTTCTGGAAATCTGATGACAAGTGTTAGATCTTATTGCTCTATCCTCTGCGTCTCTTGCATATTTTTCTATCATTTTGTTTCTATGCACCATGTTCTGTTCAACGTCTGCTGCTCAGTCTGGCAGTTCACTCAACTCTTCTACTACGTCTAAACTCTAACTATTCGTGCTATGCACTTTTTAATCTCACCAGCTCCATTTTTCATTTCTAGGAGTTCTATTTTTTTTCAATTTTACATGATTATTTTAGCAGTCTCTTGCTTTACTCATGTTACCAATTCATTCTTATTTTCCTAATCACTTCAAACATAATTATTTTTATTCATAATTATTTTTATAATTACTTGTATACAAATAATAAAGTCCAAGGGGTGAAATTCTGCTTTTGTTTCTGCTGACTTGCTTCCTCAAGTGTTGTTTAATTTTTCTACTGTACACTAATAACTGGTGATGTGTCCCTGTGGGCGTTTTAAGGGTTTTAGCTTGAAAGTTTGTTCCACCATTAAAAACGTGTACATAAATCTGCCAAGCAGGCAGGGAAACCAGTAATGGGAGACCATTTTATTTCTCGGTTTGAGGTTTCTAAGACCACACAGGTGGTATATATATTTGAATTCCCAACTCTTACGTGCGCAAGACTGTGGTTACAAATTCTCAAAGGAGATTTCTCTTTCCTCTCCTCCATCACCTCATAAACAAGGTGAAGGCAGACCATCCTGACATCTCCCTTTGTTGTTGCACAGATTTCTTTTCAAGCCTTCCCATTTCACTGATCATATAGACTTCAAGAGTCAAGCCATAGGCAGGGATCTCAGCTCCAACTCCCTGCCTTTACAGACCCAAGACCCGGTCTCCCATTTCCTATGTGACCATTAAAATTCCCATGTGGCTCTACGTTCCAAGTATCTGATAAGTGCTTTGGGGAAATGGAGGCATCAGAACTAGCTTATCATCCTGGACTGCCGCTTCTAGCACCGCCCCCCCCCTTTTTTTTAATTAAATATCTGGGGACTTCCTTGTGGAATCTGCTCATTTTAAACGGTGTTTGCCGTATCTGATGAAACATTCTGAAGATTATCTTTCATTTCCAGGGAGGAAGGAAGGAAACCAGAAAGATCCTTTTATTAATTTCATGTCTCCTATGACACAGAAGCCTAAGGAGCTGGCACACCTTCTGACCACACTGAACGGTATTACAGAGAAGCACATGACCTTTAGTACCGGACTGTGTAAACAAGATATGTAATGTCCAGGATGAGGTAAAACTAGTCAGTTAGAAGCCTTCCTTAAGAACATGGCCCCCGCTGGCAGTGAATAGGTGAACTCAGGAGCAATTAAGAGAAGAAAGGGATTTGTTTACAAAAGTAAACTGGTTTGGAAGAACTGCCAGACACTAAAGTTCAAACTAGTTTGCTTTTGGTATACACGCAGACCTCGTTTTATTGTGCTTTGCTTTACTGTACTTCACAGATACTGCGTTTTTAGAAACTGATGGTTTGGGGCAACCCGGCATTGAGCAAGTCTATTGGTGCCATTTTTCCAACCGCATTTTCTCGCTTCATGATTCTAGGGCATGTTTTGGTAATTCTGGCAATATTTCAAACCTTTTTATCATTATTGTATTTGTTACGGTGATCTGTGAGCAGTGATCTGATGTTACCATTGTAATTATTTTGAGGCACCACAAACTGCACCCACATAAGACTGCAAGTTCAATCTATAAATATGTGTGATCTGACTGCTCCATCGACTGGCCATTTCTCCATCTCTCTTCCTCTCCTTGGGCCTCCCTATTCCCTGTGACACAACAATCTGAAATTAGGCCCATTAATATAACCCTACAATGGCCTCTAAGTGTTCAAGTGAATGGAAGAGTCCCACGACTCTCCCTTTAAATAAAAAACTAGAAATGATTAGGCTTAGTGAGGAAGGCATGTCAAAAGCCAAGACAGTCTGAAAGCTAGGCCTCTTATACCAGACAGTCGGCCAAAGTGTGAATGCAAAGGGAAAATTCTTGAAGGAAATCAAAAGTGCTACTCCAGGAAAGCAAAACAGCCTTACTGCTGACATGGAGAAAGTTTTAGTGACCTGGATAGAAGATTAAACCAGCCATGACATTCCCTTCAGCCAAAGCCTAACTCAGAGCAAGACCCTAATCTCTTCAATTCTATGAAGGTCAAGAGAGGAGAGGAAGATACAGAAGAAAAGTGTGAAGCTAGCAGAGGTTGGTTCATGAAGTTTAAGGAGAGAAGCCATCTCTATAACATAAAAGTTCACAGGGAAGCAGCAAGAGCTGATGTAGAAGCCGTAGCATGTTATCCAGAAGATCTAGCTAAGATAATTAATGAAGGTGGCTACACTAAACAACAGATTTTCAGTGTAGATGAAACAGCCTTCTACTGGAAGAAGATGCCATCTAGGACCTTGATAGCTAGAGAGGAGAAGTCAATGCCTGGCTTCAATGCTTCAAAGGACAGGCTGAAGCCAGGGCTCACTTAACCATTCTGAAAATCTTAGGGCCCTTAAGAACTATGCTAAATCTACCCGGCCTGTGCTCTATAAATGGAATAATAAAGCACATCTGTTTATAATATGGTTTACTGAATATTTTAACCCCACTGTTGAAAACTACTGCTCATAAAAGAAAGATTCCTTTCAAAATATTACTGCTCACTGACAATGCACCTGGTCACCCAGGATGTCTGATGGAGATGTTCAATGAGATTCATGTTGTTTTCACACCTGCTGACATAACATCCATTCTGCGCCCTGTGGATCAAAAAGTCATTTAGACTTTCAAGTCTTATTATTTAAAAAATACATTTTGTAAGGCTATAGCCCCCACAGATAGTGACTCCTCTGATGGATCTGGGCAAAGTCAATTGAAAACCTTCTGGAAAGAGTCACTATTCTAGATGCCATCAAGAACATTCCTGATTCGTGGGAACAGGTGAAAATATCAACATTAACAGGAGATTGGAAGAAGTTGATTCTAACCCTCCTGGATGACTTTGAGGGGTTCAAGACTTCAGTGGAGGAAATAACTGCAGTCATGGTAGAAACAGGAAGAGAACTGGAATTAGAGGTGGAGCCTGAAGATGTGACTGACTTGCTACAATTTCATGATAAAACTTGAACAGATGAGGGGTTGCTTCTTATGGATGAGAAAAGAAAGTGGTTCCTGAGATGGAATCTACTCCTGGTGCAGATGCTGTTAAGATTGTTGAAATGACAACAAAGAATTCAGAATAGTACAGAAACTTAGCTGATAAAGCAGCAGCAGTGTTTGAGAGGACTGACTGATTTTGAAAGAAGTTCTACTGTGGGTAAAATGCTACCAAACAGGTCTGCATTCTACAGAAGAATCGTCATGAAAGGAAGAATCAATCAACGTGGCAAACTTCACTGCTGTCTTATCTTAAGAAGTTGCCACGGCTACCCCAATTTCAGCAGCCACCACCCTGCTCAGTCAGCAGCCATCAGCATCAAGGCAAGACCCTCCACCAGCAGAAAGACTGACTCTCTGAAGGCTCAGATGATGGTTAGCTTTTCTCAGTAACAAAGTGTCTTTAAATTAAGGTATGTATGTTGTTTTTTCAGACATACTGCTATTGCACATTTAATAGACTGGAATAGAGTGTAAACGTAACTTTTATGTGCACTGGGAAACCAAAAAATTCACGTGAGTTGCTTTATTGCAATATTTGCTTTATAGCAGTGGTCTGGAACTGAATCTGCAATACTTCCGAAGTATGCCTGTATGCGTGTACTGCTTATTTGTTTTATAGCAATAGAAAGAAAAAATCCTTTTTGAGCCTCTGTTAAATTCATGCTAATTTACTCACATTAATTCTTAGCCCTATGAGTAATGTGTACAGATGAAAAAACTTGAGGCTCAGAGACAGAAACTGCCATCTTTATGGCACAGCCAATAGGCCATGGAGCTAGGGTTCAAAGCTAGGTACGCCTGTGCTATTTCTATACAGCTGACACAGGCCTCTAACAGTAAGGCCTTGAAATACAAAACTCACTGAACTAAATAAATAGTAGCGGAGTCAGCTCAAACAAGCCAATGCATTCCGAATTTGGATGTCAAAATCAGGAGTTGTTCAAAAGAAACGACTCAGTTCCATCTACAGTAAAGGATTTAAGCAAAGTACTCCTGCTACTCCAATTGCCTGTCTAAACTTTTCAAAGGGCGCTCTTCCAAAAGAAGCTTAGGAGGAAACAGATGATCTCCAACACCATGCCGATTGTTGAGTGGCAGTTTGGAAGGTAAGGGAAAGAAATCGTTTTTTTGTTTGTTTGTTTTTTTAACATTTATTTATTTATTTGGCTGCACCAGGTCTTAGTTGCAGCACGTGGGATCTTCGTTCCAGTGTATGGGATCTTTAGTTGCGGCATGTGGGATCTCAGTTGCGGCATGCGTGTGGGATCTAGTTCCCTGACCAGGGATCAAACCCAGGCCCCCTGCATTGGGAGCACAGAGTCTTAATTGCTGGACCACCAGGGAAGTCCCAAGCAATTGGTTTCTTTAAAAGTACTTTAAAATCAGTTTTTATGGTAAAGAGTCAAGGAGTGGAAAAGTTCAAGGCAAATGGGAGACAAAGCTGAGAGGGGAAACTTTACTGTATAACTTTTTATATTTTCTGATTTTTGAGTCATGTGAATACAATTACATATTCAAAAAATTAAATTTTAGGAAACTAGTCTAAAAGTCACTTCCAACCAACTGTTCGAGCTACTCTATGTAACAAGAGAATAAAAGACTAATGAAAACTAAGTAAATAAAGTTCTTTCACTTCCATTATGCTTATTCTCCACACTATGAATGTTCTCTCAAAACATGCCAAATTTTTAAGGTAAAGTCATTGTTTCATTCTAAAGAACTAAAGTAAAATCTTTACAGTGGCTAGAACAGGGCGCCAGTGAAATGAGAACAATTTAGTGATTTCTTTAAATCTATTTGCTGAAATCCACCTAAAAGACAGTCCATGTGTATCACACATCAATGCCAGTTTAGCCCTGGCTTCACGTACCTTTAGGAAAAGCAGGTTTAACGGCCATCCTGCCAACCAGGCATTCTTTCAGCATGGATTCATAGTTGACCCAACGATGAACCTGGTGTGGGAGAAAAATAGCAGAAAAGCAAC
Organism: Orcinus orca; assembly: GCF_937001465.1. Classification (NCBI taxonomy): domain Eukaryota; kingdom Metazoa; phylum Chordata; class Mammalia; order Artiodactyla; family Delphinidae; genus Orcinus; species Orcinus orca. The sequence goes on from NC_064570.1 coordinate 70,701,388, forward strand.
ATGACTCTAACTCCATGAGATGCCCTAATTTTTTTCTGATGAAAACTAAATATTCTTACAGGGCTCTGAAAAACTAAGAAGCAGATTCAATTAGCCAACAAGGAAGTGACAAAATGGGAGCATATATAGGGACTTTAGAACAATGTTCTCAAAGTGTTGTGTACAGACCTCTGGAGGTTACTGACGCCCTTTCAGATACCCACGAGGTCTTGATTAGTTTCATAATACTAAGATGTTATTTGCCTTTTTCTTGTACTGACATTTGCAGTGATGTTGAAATAGCAATGGTGGGTAAACCAGTTTGCATCTTAGCACAAATCAAGGCAGTGGTCTCAATCATTACACTGCTTACCACCACAGACCCATGGGGCTGGAGGGAGTTGGTTTCACTTAAGAATATCCTTCATGAAGTAGAAAAAACAATTAATTTTCTTAAACCTCAACCCTTGGTTACAGGTCTTTTTTATATGCTGTGTGACAAAATGGGAAGTTCTCAAAAACACTTCTGCTGCTAAGTAAGATGGTTGCTGCAAGGAAAAACACTTAGGCAACTGTTTGATTTGCCTATTAAACTGTGTTTTTTCTTGAAAGGCTATTTACCCATAAAAGAAAAAGAATGACCTATAAACCAGTTACTCAGACTTGGGTATCTGATAGACATTTTCTTCTAAATGAACAAAGTGAGACTGTCACTTCAAGGGAAACAACTGACAGTATTTGTTGCCAGAATTACTAGTGGGAATTAAATTTAAACCACCTTTCTGGAAGGCATCTTCTCAATATATATTAAGAGCCTTAAAATATGCAGCTCTTCCCTTCAGTAATTCAGGAATTTACCTGAGAAAATATTTGCATATACACAAAGATGCAGGCACCAGGATACTCATCATAGCACTAGTTATATTAGCAAAATATTGGGAACAACCTAAAAGTCCAATTGTAAAAGACCAGTAAAGGAAAATCATAATATATTATTCCATGCTATATAATCACTAAATAATCAGGTCAAATAATACTGATACCAGAATCTTTATGTATGTTCCTGAGTAAATAAATATACACGAAAATATGTAAAAAATATATATGTACTTATAAATGCACACTAATTAATATAACTTGAAATTTTATTTACCAAATAGTTATGGAGTCTCCAGTAATGTGTAAAGCACCATCTCTGGGGTTATGGGGTTGGGTAGAATTTTAACAGATAGATGAAGGAGAAGGATAGTCAAAGAGACAAAGGTATGGGGTTTGTCTATCATGGAACTGGTGATTTGCTCAAAGCACTTCAGTTCCAAAGCAAGTTGCATGTTGAGAATATTTACCTTGATACATTATTTTTAGGCCCTCAAGTGCCAGAATAATGACTTTGAATTTATTACACTGTCATTGGTGAGCCTCTGAAACTTGTTGAACAAGATGCTAAGACGATTGTCTTTAAGAATACTATTCTAGCTGTCATGTTATCTAAATTGGTACTGAAGGTAAAGATACCGGGACAGTATTAAAATATTAGGGCTAGAGAGGGTGATGACGACTTGACCTAAGACAGTGGGAAGACAGAAAAGGTGCAATGTTTAAAGACAGCATCATAGAAGTTCGCCAGTGATTAGATGTTGAGGCACATTTGTTACCAAGACTGTTGCCCCAGAACCATACTCCTGCCCCTCCCTCAGATGGAAACTAACTGCCCTTATCGAGTTTCAGGCCTAAATACAAAAGGAGGAAGCTGCTCCTAGAGAAATTTCTAAACAACTGGTTAGAACTAACGAGGCCCAAAATGGCAGAAGACCTAAACTCCGGTGGACCTTGAGCCTCATTATACACTCACTGTAACACATTAGCATGCTATAAGTGACACACCCACCAGCGCCATGACAGCTGACAACTGCCATGACAACAACCAGAAGAGCCCAAAAAGGGACTGAAGAGGAGTGTGGCCTCAGCTCCTGGTCCAAACACACCCCCAGTTCTCGGATAAGTCATGAATATTCCTCCCACCCTCTACTCAATTCCCTCCATTTTACCTCAACCTTCCTATACATATGGTGTCTCAGCCTGAGTCAGGTTGAGAAGTTGATCTGCAAACTAGTTCTTGCTTCTCCATTCTTTGGCCACCGAAGAAAGCTTGTGCTGTTCCAGTCTCAGCACTGGTTTTGTTATTGGCTATACGAATCCAAGCAGAAAAAGAACCTCCCAGGCTGAGACAAGGGATCTCGACCTGGGCCAAGACCCTGGCACAGGTCCAGGTGACCACTTCAATAATACAATGAGAGAAGGTAAAGATTACTCAAGTGGTTTCAAGTTCCCATTTCCAGAAACAGGAAACAGTAGAAAAAACAAAGGGAAGAAGATGAGTTGATATTATCTGAGGGCACACTGAGTTCAATTGCCAATAGGTTTTCAAATCGCCCATCAGCCAACTGGAAATACGAAACGAGAAGTCAGAAGTGAGATCAAAACTAGAGACAGAAGTCTGACGATAAAGAGATTACTTAATATTCTTTGTACAACTCAAATACTAGATATTAGAGATATAAGACACTTCACCACTGTTTCTAGAATTTTATCAAGTTGTTTACTTCTATGGTGAGTAAAAGTCATAAATAAACATCACTGGTCTTATTAAAGACAAGGGGAATGCAGCAATCTGGTAACTAAAGTGTGGACAAAGGGTGTAGCCTGACATTTCAGTAATCAAAGGATGTCGCAGCCATAAAGCCATCAAGCCACTGCAGCCGTCCCCAGTGGTGTGGCCTAAGAGGAGTTCAGCATGGAGAAAAAGAGGATACTGGCCCTAGAGAGTTAAGGTGCATATTAAAGGAACAATTTCAACAAGCCCAGACTCTTGCATCTTCCCATACACAGAAAAGCACTAAAATAATTAACTGAGATGCCTGCTTTTTGTGATTAGTAGTAATGTTTCGATGTTCTACTACAAGTTTTTTCCCAGCAAAAGCTCCTATATATCCTGGTTTCTCCCTTACCTCTTTGGAACAGTTTCTCAGAGCTATCTGAGAGGCTGTTTCCAGACTACAGTCCTCAGTAACGCCTCAAATAAAACATAATTCTCAACTTTTAGGTTGTGCATTTTTTTTTGGTCAACAAAAGTACTGTTGAAACTGCTAAAGAATTTAACAATATAGCAGTTCTTGTGACTTCCCCAAAACAAGCTTATTTCAATAAGGTCCATATAATCGCACAACACTAAGAAATATGAACAGGGCTAGATGTTACCGGAAACTCGTCTTGTGGAAGAGTACATTCAGCATCAAGAGGTTACAGGTGCCAGCTAAAAACTGGTACTTGCCATCTTGCCTCTTCAAGGACTAAGTCACTAGCCACTGCAGCTGCTGACCTTCAACACCCCCCGAAAGGAGTGCAGGGTGGAGAGCAGGAATGACGCACTCTGTACTCTGGGAAAAACTGGCAGAACAGGCCTTCGGAGAGTTAGATATTTTCAGGAGATGGTTTCATGACCCCAAATTCCTGCATCTTCTCATGTCTAGAAAAGCACTAAGCTCATTTAAGGTGACATCTGCTCCTCGTAACTAGCCGTAAGCATCTGCCAAAATGTGTGCCTGACTCCACGCACCCCGCTTCACTAAAATCATACAATACTGACCTCTCCCTCTACCTCTTGGGAGCAGTTTCTCAGAGCTCCCTGAAATGCTGTCTCCCAGGCTACAGTCCTCATTTCGCCCCAAATAAAACTTAACCCACAACTCTCACATTGTGAATTTTTTTTTCAGTTGACACAGGACAGATAAAAGTATGGTAGACAAGTTTTCCGGCAAATATTCCCAAACTTTCTATTTGGCTTGCACGGCTAGCCAATAACAAATATCAAATGACAACGGGAATTTAAATCAGCAATGAGGACCTCCCAAGGAGAATCCTATTATCACCAACGGGTAAAAATGACTTTTCTCCAACCCAGGAAAAATATTAACAGCAAATGAGATTCGGTTATTTAAGCAGATGCACGTAAGTACATTAAAATACAAAACAAATTGTATTTCTGGTATCCTGGTCAAAAAATAAATCCTACAACGGATGAGAAGGTAAGAGGAACAGAAATCAAATTTCATTTGTTCAGAACGCAACTCTAAAAATAAGCCAATCTGATTCAAGTATCTCAGATGGTAAAAATCCAGTACTACAACATGGTTAATCATCGCTAAAATACAAAATAAAGCATTTGTGAGACAAAGGCAAATTTCTATTCTTCTCAAGATAGTTGTTTCAAAATAGCAGTGCAGCCAATTGATAGTAATTAGCATATTCTACATGATTTTTAAACAGTATAAGAGCTAATCATTGTTTTTAATAAATATAAGGGGGAAAAGTGACTAATTTAAATATCTTTTGACACATACTACAGAATCTCTGCTATCTCTAGGAAAAATATGTTTTCTATTCATTAATGATCTTTCTACATAATATGCAGACTTAGTACAGCAAGACAGGCTGATTATGTAACAATCCCCAAATGAGCAAAGAAGCTAAGGGACTTGTTATTTCCTCTAATGGTCACTGCCTCCTATAAGTCAGTCATCACCATTATCAAAATTGATCAAAACTGAGTAAACAGTTGCCAGCAGAGAAGCAGCAAACACTTAAGAGTAAACTCCCAGATACAGATCTGAGAGCAACTCTAAACTGTTAGTAAAATAATTCAAATTAAATGAACAGTTGTTACTTATGAGCATCTTCCCACACTTCAAAATTTAAGCCACACGTCTGAAATTTATGCCACTATTTTCTTTCTTTCTACCACTGTCTCACTGCTGAACCTAAGAGCACTCTTCCACTGTGAGGGAATGGTCACTTTCAGCACCTTACCTGGTCAAAAAGGTCAGTACCATCTGATCCCGCTGCACTCATAAGTTCCTCTTCTCCACCAGGGTGATACTCCATGTACGGGCTGACATTATAAACAAACCCTACATCAAATAAGGAGAAATAACACCCTAAATGAACTTCTAACAAACTGCACAAATTAGAAATCGATGTTTCAATAAATTTTTCCAAATACATTCCATTTAACAAACCATTATTTAGAAGTATTAAGAATATGAGGGGTCTGAGATTTCACCATACTTGCAAGCTAAAAAGTTAGCCTGCCAGTTTCATGGGTCCTGACAGAAAACACGAGACTCCCAGGTTAGAAACAAAGGAGAGCTTAGTACTTACATCAGTAGAGGTAACTAGAATATCAGCATCTGCATGAGTTCCCTGAACCCCAATTCCCACAGAGCTATGTGAAGAGGGCCAGATAACACCTGTAAACTCAATGTGCTTCATGACGGAAGAGCAACCTTGAGCTTAGGAAGCTCGAACATTTTCCGAAGGGCAGTAAATACACCTGGCCCTTTGCTCTGGAGGGAGACATGATCGCTATTATACTGAACAGTAAGCAAAGCTGTCCTTTGCTCTAGAGGGAGACACTCGCTCTACCATCTAAGGTTGTGCACTACACAAACATCCCTGAAAAGACTGCCTAGAACAATGACAGTCTGCGCGTCTGCTCGCAAGCTATGCAGGTGCGCAAAGACCTATAGAGAACTGCCTCCTAAGGCAAAGAAATAATGAAACACCATATATAATATTTAACAGTTCTCTCTGCCCCCACCTCTCTCTCTCATATTACCACTTCATCGTCCTCTACTGCCCTGGCAGGAGAATCTGATGAAAAAGAATGGAGCTGTCACCCATATGTTGATCATCTCAGCAAAGGCCGAGATGGTGACTGGGCCACTGAGGCACAGTCTGCGAAAGCAAGCACAATTCTTCTCTGCAGTTGCCCAAGGAACCAAGATTATTATTTAGATCTTAATAATCCTTTCATCTTCCCCAATATTTACTTTATCTGTTCATATATTTAACTATGTTTTTATTTTTTAAGAAGAAGGAACAGGGAACAAGAAATATAGGAGAATAGCTCAATGAATAGTCTACCCAAGGAAGTGAATTCTTTTAATCCTTCACTTGTAGTAAACTAGACAGCAGACAAATCCAGCCCTCAAGACTCCTCAAGAGTGCAAGGAGGACAACTGGTTTTCTTATATCCAGGACTATTCCTTATGTAATGACTTCCATGAATTTAAATAACCTCAGATAATTTAAAATGTTCATCCTATATAATAATCTTGGAAGGAAAGTAGTCGAATTTCAGACTCAAGAAAGGTACTGTAATTTTTCCACCAGTTTAATTTTGGAAAATAATCAAGCAGTCCAGGTTTCTTTATAAAATTGCTTAAAGGCAATTCACAAAAAGAAGTAAATTCACAAAATCTTCCAGCAGGCCTCCAAAAAAGTCAGGAAAAGAAAAAAAAAAAAAAACAACTGGCAGAGTTCCCCTGTCTCTCCTTCCCCATTCACCTTTCCCCACCAAATTTAGAAGGAATTTTTGCTATTGTTTAATGCTCCAAATTCCACAGACCACAAATGTCTGAAGTAATGATTAGGATCAGAATTATTCCCAATAGGCTTTTAAAGATACAACGTCTAGTTTACTGTTTAAAACTGCTCGTTGAAAAGCTTAGTTCAAGGATCAATATCATTCCAGGTATAACCTGAAAACTAACGTTGCCATTTTACACACAAAGAACTCTTCCATCTTGGCAAACGCTGCCTCTGGTTTTTCACGTATATTTTTATTTGTTGTAATTTAAATCCCAACTGCTACTGATAAAGACTATGGGCACCTTACAGTAATATATTAACTTTAAGTTTGTGTAAGTTTGTGCGTACAGATTTTAAAAACACACACTGAAACATGTAAAAGAAAAGAAAATATACCAGTTGCCTAGCCTAGCTAACAGTTTTACTATGATTGAGCAATTAAATGTGGTCCTGAACTTCCTAGCAGCTAAGGCCAAAGGAGATACTAGTTACAGTGGTCTCATTACCAGATCTTAAAAAGTACTAAAATGGAACAAACAAACAGAGACTCATTAGTTATTTAAAGGCAGAAGTCTCCCTTCGAGTTTTTGATATTGATATTGCAAAGATCTGAGTCCCTATACAGAGGCCGTGGACCACATAACATATAGTACAATTTAACAACATGCAGAAACATTCTTCAGGTAGCATTCCTCCCATCCTCTCCAGCCTCAGGTAACCACAAAGGTACTTTCTGTCTCTTTAGATTTAAATATTTCGGGCATTTCACATAAATGGAATCACACAATTTGTGGTCTCTTGTGTTTGCCTTCTCTCACTTAGTATACTATTTTCAAGGTTCATCCACGGTGTTGCATGTGTCAGTACTTCAGTCCTTTTTCCAGCTGAATAATATTTCATGTATGGATGGGCTACATTTTAGTTATCCATCCATCAGCTCGGGGACATTTCGGTTGTTTCCACTTTTTAGCTTTTATGAATAATGCTGCTATGAACATTTGTGCACATGGCTTTGTGTGGGCATATATTTGTATTTCTGTTGAGTATATACCAAGGAGTGAACTTCCTGGGTCACACAGCAATCTATGTTTAACCTTTTGAGGAACTGTTTTCCATTCTCTGCAGCAATATGTGAAGGTTCCAATTCCAGACCGCTCTTTTTTTAGTCACTACTCCAACTCCCCTTAGAGAGGAAAAGCCTTTTGCCACCTGTGGAACCTGAACCACACCTCATATCTCAGATAACTGAACTCAGAACTGGATTGCTGCATGACCCAAACTATTCTCAACCCCTAGCTCTAGATGACACAGCACAATGGAAGACTCAAGTGGACCTTTTATATCTATTAATCTAGCTCCCAGATGGGGCTCCCACAATTTTTCAGGTTAGGTACCCACATATGTGAACCCTGACAGCCCACTAATAAGGAGGGAAGGGCATCCCCATGGTTCAGGCCACACACCCACTAAGTAGTAATTTTTCACTTTTTCTTTGTTCTATGTTGTAAGTCAGAGAGTTTCAAAGTATGGTCCAGGGGCTCCTGCAAAGCTCAAGACTCTTTTGGTGGTCCAAGGCCAAAACTTTTTCACAGCAATACTAAGATCCTGCCTGCCTTTTTTAAAAAATTCTTTCACAAGTATACAAGATTAAATGCAGAAGGTGATATGAGAATATGGTTGTTATCTATTAAGCCACACATTAAAGATATTTGCCAACACGTAAAACAATGTCACTTTCTCACTATATTTTGTTTTGGAAAATATGGTTATTTTTCATGAAAATATTATTACTTATAACAACATACAGTGAGTTTATTTTTAAATCAATTTTTTAAATTCTTTCAATTTCTCAATTTTAATTTCTGAAGGGTAAACATCAATAGATATGACCATCATAAATAGAAGTTCTTTGGGGTCCTCAGTAATTTTTAAAGGAGTAAAGGGATCTTAAAACCAAAAAGTTTGAGAACTACTGCTATAAGTAAAAGTGGTAATTTTATAATTAGCTTTTAAAATAATTTGTTTTAAAATTCAAACACAAATGTAACTCCAAAGCCCCACATTACATTAATTCAACAAAAGTTTATTTAACGTCTATCATGTATATACAAAGTATTATGCTACTATACTGCAGTATTCCTGTTTATTTCACTAATCACCACTGTTCATTTTGTTGGCTCTACAATAAATGAAGGAAAAGGGTGTGCTCACGTAGTAAAATCATGGCATATTTCACTGTATTCAAATATACGGATCCATTTTTGCAAGTACTGTGACTACTTTGCCATCTTGTGTTTAGTAAAGAAACTGCATATTGTTTTCATTATTTTACGGCTGATGTTTATCTAGTTCTAACAACTGCTGAGAAGAGGGTGTTAAAATACACAACAATGGTAATGGATTTGAATTTTTTCTTTCAATTCTATTAATGTTTGCTTCATGTATTTTGAAGCTTTGTTATCAGGCATAAAGTCTTCCTAACAACCCTTTCAACATTATAAAATGTCTTTATCTCTAGTAAGAGTCTTTTCTTTGGTAATAGTTTTTTATCTGCTATTAATCTAGACCCATATTACTATATTTACCGTTGTTTTTTTTTGGCCATGCCACACACCTTGCGGGATCTTAGTTCCCCGACCAAGGATTGAACCCAGGCCCAGGGCAGGGAAAGCACCAAGTCCTAACTACTGGACCACCAGGGAATTCCCTATATTTACTACTTAGATAGTATACTTTTTCCTACACATTTATTTTCAACCTGTGTCTTTATACTTAAAGTGTATCTCTCACAGATATCACGTAGTTAGGTCTTGATACATATACACACACAGAAAATCTCTTATCTTTCAATTAGAATAACTGGTCCATTTACACTTAAATTAGTTACTGATGTGATTGAATGCAGAGCTACCATCTTATTAGTCTCCCTCCTCAGCCCCAAGTTTTCTTCTTTCCTTTTTTTTCTTCCAAGTTATCTGTTTTTGTCTCTATTCCTCTTTCCCTGACTTCTTTTGGGCTAACCAAATGTTTTTTGAGAATTTCATTTTATCTATTGGCTTTTTAGTACACCTATCTGCATTATATTTTAAGTGACTGTTCTAGGGGTTACAATATATATCCCTAAGTTTAACCAGTTTGAGTTAATGTTGTACCCCTTCACATGTAAGAACAATTTACCACCCTCCATCCCTGATACTTTATGTAACCCCACAATACAATGTTATAGTTTTGCTTTAACAAGTCATGTATTTTTTAAAAGATAAGAGAAAAAAAAGTAATCCTGTCTCTTTCCTCACAAATTTACTATTTCCTAAAGATCTGAGTTTCCATCTGGTATCATTACCCTTTAACCTGATGGATTTCCTTTAGAGCTCCTTGTAGTATAGGTCTGCTGATACTAAATTCGTAGTTTTTGTTTATCCAAAAAAGTCTTTATTTCATCTGCATCCTTAGAGTATCTTTAATGATATAGAATTCAGAGTTGATGGTGTTATTTTATTCTCTTCAGCAGTCCTTCTTATAGCGTCCAGGTGTTTTTCTTCTGGCTGTTCTCAAGATTTTATCTTTGGCTTTCAGCAGTCTGAAAATCAAGTCCCTATGTGATTTTCTTTGCATTGATCATGTGTGGTTTTGCTAAGCTTCTGAATTGACAATTTTATGTCTTTCACCAAATTTGGAAAATTTTTGGCCAATATTTCTTCAAATATTTTTCTGTTCCATTCTGCCATTCCTCTCCTTCTGGAATTCCAAATAAATATATATTAGACATTTCTATTTTATCCCAGAGGTCCCTGAGCCTCCATTCATTTTACTTTGGGTCATTTTCCTCTCTGTTCTACAGATAATTTCTATTAATCTATCTTCCAGTTCACTAAGCTTCCTTTTTGTTAGGTCCAGTTTGCTATTAGGCCCATTTGGTAAAATGTTTTACTTCAAATATTGTATTTCTCAGTTCTACATTCCCATTTTTATAGTCTCCTATTTGTTCATTCATTATATATCTATGTTTCCCTACTTCCTTGAGTATTGCTGTAATAGGTGCTTTAAAATCCTTGTGAACTAAATTCAACATCCGGATCATCTCCGGGTCAGTCTCTGATAACTGCCTTTTCTCTTGAGCATGTCTAGAAACTTTGGATTATATTCTGGCCACTGTAAATAGTATGTTGTAGAAATTCTGGATTCTGTTACATTCCTCCAAAGAGTACTGACTGTTTTAGTAGGCAATTAACTTGACTGGACTCAAACTCTCAACTCTGTTTCCCCTTTGGGGGAATGGAAACTAAAACCTCTGTTCAATCCTTTTAGCCTTAGTTAGGCTGCCTAGAGTTTGTCCGTATGCAAGATTTAGACAGTTTATATCCCTCTCTGGATCTCTTTTTCTGGATTTTCTTCCTCATTTTTCAGTTAGTACAAATGCCCCAAACTCTGTCATCTAGTTCTTCAGGCCAGCCAAATTCTTCAACTCAAGACTGGGAGTTCTCCATCTGAATTTTAGCCACCCTTCACAGTACCAACTTGGGCATGACCTCAAGTCAAATGCCACAGGAAACGGCAATTCACCCAGTGACAGTTCCTTCTTCTAAATATAGATGACCCTTACCCTCTAGTTTCTGTCTGCTTTTGGTTGCTCACCAGTGTTTTTAGATAGTTGGTTGTTTTTTTTTAAATATGTTGTCCTCAATTTATAGTCAGTATTTGCTGGAGTTTTAGTCCAAAAGGAGTTAATCAGTTACACCTAAGAGCAGAATTCTGCCTAATATTTTAGAAAACTAGGCAATTATCTTGCTAATTTCAATAGAGACAAATGGAAAAGATATTAATGAAAGATAAATGGATTTTATAATGATTGATTTAAAGTAAATGTGGCCTTGGTATTTGAGAATAATATAATAGAATGTAGGCTTACAAGGTGTTAGATAATAGACTATCTCAGGACTTTGGGATTAAAAGCACACATTTGCCTCTCACATTCCTGCAATCTTCCTAATGACTACAAAGAATAAGTAAGACATAAAACCACAGAGACACAGAAATCAGAAGAGGACATGAGAGCAGTAAAGTTTTGGAAGACTGAAAGCCAAATGATAAGCAATAATTTACTTAGCAGAGTTAAGAAAGGTAAAATAAGGCCTATGTGTAAATCGGAGGGGAACCTATAAAAAAAGCCAATATGTGCAGCAGAACCCCGAAAAGGTGCAGTAATCAGTAATCCAGGTAGTTCTGAAAGTGAGGGTGCAGGAGGCAACCAAGTAATAAGCCCCTTTCCCAACCCACAAGAAGTGTAGGTTTACTCTCTAGAGACAAGGAACCAGAGATACATTACACTCAGGGAAGCGGCAATTAGTGGAGGAGGGGCTTGAACTAAAAATGAGAAGTAAAACTCTATGTGTCAAAACACTAAGATCCACCTCCTACCACCCATCGCAGCAGAAGTTATTTGCAGATGATTAGAAGATTGTAGCCTAAAAGAAAAGATTTACATATAGTAGGGTGGGGATCCCTGCCACTGCCCCCAGTCAATTCATAAAAAAATGTTCTGCCCATACACGTGGAACTTCCATTCACCTTTCTGGGCTATCAACCTCACTATGAAGAGGCAGAACATTTGACAAAAGTCTCTAAAATTAAAATTAGTATCTTAAGTACTTATTAACTGCCAAGCTCTGGTGCACAGTTTTTAAGAGGAAAAAAAAAAAAAGACTAGAAATGAGACTAGCGCTACCTCAGAGAAATGAGCACGAGACAGCAACTGTCCTGAATATAACTTAGAGCTTCAAACTGCACCAAACGACTTCAACGATGGCCAGTCTAATTAACAAAAGAGCTAAAAGAATCTGGTCTGAATGCCTCATTTTGCCCAGGAAAATTTAAATGGAATGTAATAAAGGCCTCCAAGCACTTCAGAAGGTTGACTGGCCATAATTATCAAAGGTCATCTTATGTTACATTATTAGTATTAGGAAAAAGAGCCCTGACATTTAAGTTTCATTAAAAGTAAACTGACCTGTGAAAGCATGAAAAATTAACCAACAGTCTGAGCAGTCAGTTACACTCTGAGTATTTTGAAAAAAATCCACAAACTTCTCCTAGAAAGAATAATGACCAAACATTACTAGCACCGGACACGTTTACTATTCTTAAACTGGGTTTACAACTTACACCAGTAATAAACAAGACACCCTATCTCTAAAAGATCAGTTTTCCGACTACCCCACTCTTTCCTATTCCGTGGGATCATTTCCCTCTCTTTGCCTGTGCCTTAGGGCTACCAATGGCAGCTACCAACACTGAACTGCCTTGCTATTAGTTACCCGGAAAAAAAACCCAAATATGTCCTTATGCTTTGAGTTACTTCCTATTTTCCGAAACAAGCCAGCTGCAAAGATTAATTAAGATGTAATGACGGGGAATTCCCTGTCAGTCCAGTGGTTAGGACTCCGCGATTTCACTGCTGAGGGCCCAGGTTCATTCTCTGGTCGGGGAACTAAGATCTGCAAGCTGAGCGGCATGGCTGGGAAAAGAAAAAAAAAACAGGTATAATGATGAACTTAAGAAGTAGAAAGCCACAAGAAAAAATTGCTCCCACCCTTAACAAAAAGAAAAAAGCCAGATAATCCAAAAACACTGTAAGGTTTTTTCGAGGATTTTTTTTATATATAAATTTATTTATTTTATTTATTTATTTTTGGCTGTGTTGGGTCTTCCTTGCTGCGCGCAGACTTTCTCCAGTTGCCGCGAGCTGGGGCTACTCTTCTTTGTGGTGCGCGGGCTCCTCATCGCGGTGGCTTCTCTTGTTGCGGAGCATGGGCTCTAGGCACGCAGGCTTCTGTAGTTGCATGGCATGTGGGGTCTTCCCGGACCAGGGCTCGAACCTGTGTCCCCTGCATTGGCAGGCAGATTCTTAACCACTGCGCCACCAGCGAAGTCCCAAAACGCTGAAAGTTTCTGAGTCCATCAGTGAGGTGACATGGTAAGGCAACCAAATATCTAAATTCCACAGAGTGACAAGCCCCTCTGAGGAAATGGGACATATGAACCACTTCACCTTTGACAGAGCACAGGCAAAAGAGATGTTGCTATAAAACAACAGAAATTTTAACAAACTCTTTTAGGGCCCAGTGTGCACTAGTGCCAATTTAGAACACTGAGAAGCTCAGATACAAAGGGATTCTGCATGCAGTCAATTCTTTTTTCATAGTCTTGCACCTCATGAGATGCTCATGGGAAATAGCGTGAGCAGGGCAGACCTGAGAAAGGTCCATAGGTGGTCCAGGTGTGTAGTACCTGCTCCAAGACTTGAGGGTAGAGCGGGAGAACCGAGAAAAGGCCATCTATACTTTGGGCCTGCAGGAGTACAAGGTGGGGATCAGCTACTGCTGAGGAAGGAGCAAGAAATTCACGCATGTTGCAGATCAACCCTGACACGCGGCAAACGCAGTCTGTTGCTGGGAAGGGCTAGTAAAGCCTCCCACCCTCAAGTCCCTGCACTGATATCAAGCAAAGGTTAACTGCTGCTGGATAGGGCAGGAAACACACATCCTCCTTCACTCTGCATTGACATTAGGCAAATGTAAGCTAAACACTAGAGGAGGGACAGAAAGCCCACTCAGGCCGAGATCCTACGCTGATATGAAACAGATGACTTCTAGGACTGGAAGGCAGGCAGAGTAATTGCTCACACCCCATGCCCTCTGCCCCATCCTCCTCCTCCCCTCCTGATATAAGGCAAAGTTCAGCTGCCACGGGCAAGAAATCTGCCTGCATTCTAAACCCTGCACTGAGTAAGAGGCAGTGTGAAAGTGACAGGATCACTGAGAAAGCTCAGCCCATGGGGCTCAGGTAACAGGACCTGCCTAAGACTGAGGCTGAAACAGGAAAACTGCAAAACCCCTTCTACCACCACAAGTCTTACATCAAACAACAAGTAAGAGCAGTCTGCCACTGGGAGAGGGGCAAGAACATGGTGAGAGACCCTATGCAAGTATATAGGGCAAGCTGTCAGTTAAGAAGAGTGGAACAGGGACAATGAAAAAATCCTCCAACACTAAGGCCCCGCATCAAAAACAAGGTAGCAGTAACCTACTGCTGGAGGAATCTGAAGTCAGTGGTGCACCAATGATAACAATAACAACCACCCCAAACCCAGATCAACTACTAACTAAGCTGACTCAACCTAATTGCCAGAAAAAGTGTACCATTTCTTTTTTTTTTTCCTTCTGTTAAAGAAAGGCAGACTGCCACATGCAGCAGCTCATTTGGATGTGTGTGGAGTATTGGAAGCTTGACTACCCTACGTTCTCCTACAAATGACCCTGAGAGCTTGTTTGCAGGTTCTAGCAGGGGAGCGCAGCTACTCATATACCCTTGACGGAAGAACAGTCCCCCTCTATCGGGCAAGGTCATCCTCTTCAACCAAGCATGCAGCTTCAAGAGGGATGCACATGGAGTGGTGAGGGAGGAAGGGGAGACCTGCCTAGCCATCCAGATCAGCCGAATCAACCCTGGTGATCAATGGGGTGACAGATGTCGCAGCCAGATCACCCTCACATCCAAAAGTGTACCACCTCTGAGTATAAATACCTCAAGTTCTACTGTTCATCTATATTCAATGTGTAACACACAATCAAAAAATTGAAAGACACATTTTTCAAAATGTTAAAACCCACTGTCAACAGAGAAAAACAGCAATACAACCAGACTTAGAGATGGTGCATATACTGGAACTTATAGGACAGATACATTAAAATAACTCTAATTAATATATTAAAAGATCTAGTAGAAAATAAGGTTGACACTTAATAAACGGGAAATTTCAGCACAGAGATGAAAGCTATACAAAGAAGCCTAATGAAAACACAAAAAATGAAAAACATGATATCAGAATGAAGAATTCCTCTGATGAGTTAATCAGCAGGCTAGACACAATAGAGGAAAAAATAAGTAAACTTGTAGAAAAGTCAACAAAAATGATCAAACTGAAACACAAAGAAAAAATGAGTGAAAAACCAGAATGGTGCATCTAAGAGCTGTGCAACAATACAGGCTAACATATATGGAACTGGAATCCCAAAAGAAGAGTAGAAGTATTTGAAGAGATAATGGCCCAAGACTTCCTAAAGTTAATTTAGAGAACCCCAAGCAGAAAAAATAAAAGGAAAACCACATCATAGTCAAACTGCTGAAAAGCAAAGTAAAATTTTAAAGGCAGTCAGAGAAGAAAGAAGCCTTACATTCTACAGGAAAACAATTAAGAATGACAACAAGGGCTTCCCTGGTGGTGCAGCTGTTGAGAGTCCGCCTGCCAATGCAGGGGACACGGGTTCGTGCCCCGGTCCAGGAGGATCCCACATGCCGCGGAGCGGCTGGGCCTGTGAGCCATGGCTACTGAGCTTGCGCATCCGGAGCCTGTGCTCCGCAACGGGAGAGGCCACAACAGTGAGAGGCCCGCGTACCGCAAAAAAAAAAATGACAACAGAGTTCTCATCTATGCAAACTAGAAGATGGGGTGACATTTTTAAAGCGCTGAGGAAAATAAACTGTCAACCTAGAATTTTATACCCAATTATAATGTATACTCAAAATGAAGGCAAAATAAAGATGTTTTCAGATGAACAAAAGCTGAGAATTCATTGCCAGCAAATCTGTAGTGCAAGAAATGTTCTTTAAGGGAAATCTGGATCAACACAAAAATATACCAAGCACTGAATATGGTAAAAATGTGGGTAATTTTTTTCATTTTCTTAATCTCTTTAAAAGATAAGTGACTGTCTAAAGCAAAAACAGTAACATGTCGCAGGATTTATAGCATATGCGGAATGAATAATAGCACAAAACGCTGGAGAAGGAAATGGAAGTATATTCTTACACTGTATGTAAAATGGTATAATATTATTTGAAGGTAGACTGTGATAAATTTAAATTGTGTATCATAAACCCTTACAGCAATGACTAAAACAAAGATAACAAAAAGGTATAAAGAATAAGTTAGTAGTGAAGATAAAATGGATTCATTAAAATATAATGATGACTATGTCAACAATGGGTGAATCTAGCCATGTGAAGTGTTTCTAGAGTTCACGGCATCACTTTTGCAACTTTTTTTGAAAGTCTGAAGCTTTTTCAAAATAAAAGGTTTAATTGAAAATATTAATGGCAAAAAATGGCCCTGAAGAAATCTCCAATATTTACTTAACCCCTACAGTGTGCAAAGTCTGCAAAAGGAAATATGAAGCTGTACAAAGGAGAGAGAACATAGGATCCCCATCAGGCTGCAGCTCACATTCTATGAGCTCAAAAATGAGTAACTGACCATGAGTATATATCAGAAAACTGTCCAGAAATAACAAACTTTTTGATTAAGGAATTGATATATTCCTTAACTCTAAGAGCAACTCTAAGAGCAATGTAACCTGGAAACAGCAAAAATGAAAGTCCCTCAACTGGTCACTATTTTGTGAAAACATTAAAATATCCCTACAATATGTGGTTTAAAAGTCCTACATGTGATTCAAAGGATATTTACTGAACACTGCCCATGAGCCATGCCCTGTACTAGATGCTAGGGGTAGGGAGAGAAGCTGCATATTAATACCCTGAAACTCAATTTAAATAAAAAGACAAAAATAGAAGAAATGGCCCAAAAACATTACAGATGTTCTAACAGAGGACATACATCAAATACTGAGGAAGAAAGTCCAGGGGAAGAAGCAAAGTCCAAGAGGACCAGAAAAAATGAGGAGACTGAAAGGAAGAAGCTGTTGGAAGAAAGAAAGGAAAGAACTGAGGGTGTTTCAACAATGTAGGATAAACAACTACCTGAGGTCACAGAAGACGCTGGAGAGGACTGATAAGACCACATAAAGGGTCAAGCCTTAGAAAAGAGTGTGCCTTAGAAAGAATGATGTCTTTGACTTTCCAATACAAGAAATTGAGAAGAAAGAATACAGGTATCACTAACTTGAAGTTCCTCATATTCACAGTGAACACCTATGCGTTGCACTTGCGCTCTTTCTCTCACACAATCACACCACCTAGACTTTGCACGTGCTTTTTCCGGAAACTGTAATATAGTTCCCCTTCCTCTCTGCCTGGTTAATGCCCATTTACCTTTCATCTCTATTCAATCTCCTGGAATCTTCACTCTTAGCACAGCAGACCTCTCCTTCACAATAGTCCTCAGATTTGAGTAACACTTTGTGTTCCCTGCCAGATTGTGAATTCCATGAGCAGGGGCCAGCTCTGTTTTAAATTTCCATGTCACTCCCCAGAACCTGGTATCATGCATGAAACATAGTAGACCCCAAGAAATACTGATTAAACGAGTGAACCAATATAGAGAAAGAGAAAGTTAAAACCTATAGTCTCTATTTTTTATGAATGACAACTACACACAAAGTCACACAGAAAGCAAAAGCTATATTTCATTAAATTACTAAAAATAAAAATTGTCTTGGAAGGCTATCCTGTATGACTGCTAATTAGCAATGCTATTTAGCACAAGGGAAGAGCTACAAGTAACAGGCACTCCATTGTAATTTCATAATAAATTAATTCATGAATGGCACTCAAAGTGAGTTACGCATAAAGGCTAGGCCAGGATCCAATCTAGAGTTGAATATGATAAAACAGGAAGCAGTACAGTGTAGTTTAAGCATAACAGCTTAGAATCAGGTTGCCTAGGTTAAAATCCTGGCTCTACTCTCATCAGCTATGGCTTTGGCAAGTTACTCTATGCTCTGTAGCAGGCATTAATGTTTTCCCTACCCAGCGGCCACTCCCCTTCCAGCAACAGCAGCAGTTTTTCTTCAAGGAGTCACATCCTCCTCCCTGACTCTTCACTGTGGCCCCTCTCTAGGCTACAGGATGAACTTGTGACCTAGGTTTAAGTGATTAAGTACACCATTTCCCCCTAAATAGAACTACAATTCCAGCAACGAGAACATGATCAAAACTGTGCCAATCGGAGCCAATTCCAAGGCTTTTCTTTTAGCTATTAGATAAAAGGAAGAGAACCTGAAAAGAACTGGGGTTACAGTTGCTGTGGTCATCTTGCTGCTGTGAAGAGTTAGTCCTAAAATGGAGCAAGCCCAGAAGGGAACCTGACAGACAGTGTGAAAGCAGATCCTGAGGACACCACCTGAGCCCCTGTACCAATCCTCACC
This sequence comes from Orcinus orca, assembly GCF_937001465.1. NCBI lineage: Eukaryota > Metazoa > Chordata > Mammalia > Artiodactyla > Delphinidae > Orcinus > Orcinus orca. Next base: position 70,719,960 of record NC_064570.1, read on the forward strand.
TCAGGTCAGCTCCACCTGTAACTTTTTAGCCTTCTGCTTAATCCAAGTTAGGCTGGAGTTTCTGCCACTTACATCCATGAGTCCCCAGTAATATACTTTCTCAGCTGCAGTTTCATCATTTGGAAAATGAGGATTCGCTAAGCTTCCGTGCCGTCATCTGTGAAGCAGAATACCTACTTCATAGGTTTGTCGGGAAAAGTAAACACTTAGCACATAGCACAGATCTCACACATCATCAACCTGCTGTTTAAAAACAGAAAACACTTCTTATAAAGAATACTGAGCTATATATGTGATTTTAATTAAAAATCTGAGAATTATGTGACTGGATAATAAGTTTAAGTGAGCAAAAACCTCTGGTAAAAAGATAATGGCAACAGCTAAATGTAAATTGGGATAAAAATCCCAACACTGAGTTTCCTGCTACCAAGTAATTCAGACATTAACTAAGACTATAACAAGAGTTATTGCAAGCAAATTATCACCACAGAAGTATAGATGCCAATGTTGAAGAAGAGAAATTAAAACAGTCACCTCCCCAGTAACAAGAGTAGAAATCAGTGAATAGAAAATGGACAAGGAACAGAGAAAATCAAAGCCAAAAGTTAAGACTGATAAACTTCTGGTAAGACTGATAAAGAAAAAAAAAACAAAAAAACCAAAGACTATCAATATTAGGAATGAAAAAGGGTCTATCACTATAGAACCTAAAGACATTAAAGAGATAATAAGAGCATGTTATAAACAACTTTATGCCAATATGGTAAATAACAGATGAAATTAACAAATATACTGAGAAACGTAACTTATAAAAACTGACACAAGAGAAAATTTGAATTGCCCTAAAAATTTCTTTAAAATTGAATTTGTAGGGCTTCCCTGGCGGTGCAGTGGTTGAGAGTCCGCCTGCCGATGCAGGGGACACGGGTTTGTGCCCCGGTCCGGGAAGATCCCACATGCCGTGGAGCGGCTGGGCCCGTGAGCCATGGCCGCTGAGCCTGTGCATCCGGAGCCTGTGCTCCGCAACAGGAGAGGCCACAACAGTGAGAGGCCCACATACTGCAAAAAAAAAAAAAAAATTGAATTTGTAATCAAAAACTTTCTTATAAAGGAAATTTCTAAATGTTGGCTGAAGTCTGTAAACCACTGTGTCAATCAAGCAAAACACCTGAGGGTTAGATGAGGCCCTCCCCCACTCGCCCAGAACACCAGTTTTTTCCCCCTCTAGTGGATTTTTAGTGAATGGAAAGGGTGGTACAGAGAGAGGAAGAGTCAAAAAAAAGAAAGAAGAGATTGAATAACAATTAAGGAGATAAAGACAGAGTAAAAGTAAAAGAAATGGAATGGTCTCATATGTCAGTAGGACAGAATAAAATCAACAGACTAGATTACCTGCATTAATGGTGTATAATAGGCAACCTGAGAACCTACAGATTAGATTAGAAATGGATGAATAAAGGGAAATAGACCTGAAAAAATGTTGGTTTGTATTTCCTAAACAAGCAAGTGATAGCAGAAGGGAGTTGTTCGAGAATCTGCAAACTGTCAAGAAGCAAGTAAGGAGGCTGTTACACAAAGCAGACGATGTACAGAACAGTTGAGCTAACTGGAATAACAATACAGTATTGTTTAGAGGCACTCTACATTACTGTGATAATACCTTCTACTATATATTAAAGCATTAGTTCCAAACTTGAAAAACTGCTTCTAGAAGAAAATTTTCAGACAGAAAAAGTTCCTCAGCTAGAGATAGAAATACTAGTTTCTCAAAACAGCATTGAAGCAGGGAGCTAAGGAAACCTGGAGAGAAGAACTTGGTGTTAAAAAAAGTCAGCTCTCTTCTTGGTGGGTTTGAATCTAACCTAAAAAGTATAAAACTTATTTTACTTTATTATTACTGAAGTATAAATAAAAGATAACCTAAAGAACCACAGTCAATTCTCATTACTCTAGGCAGTTACGTTCTACAAACTCACTTCAAACACTGAATTAGCCAACACTGAACCACTGCTCCTAAGGGAAAATATTAATACAAGGTGAGGTTCCTGCAAGCCCCTGGTCACATTTTTGTCAACCAATCAAAACAAAACCTTGTTTAATGTATGTTCTGCTTGACATATTATTCAATACATACTGTAGATTCGTGAACGCTGAATTCACAGCCAACAGCACTATGACTCATGGCTGAACAAAGCTCATCTAACATATATTTTCTCCGGAAGGCACATGACCGCATTCTTGGGACAGCACTTCAGCACTCTCCTTGTGGGGCGGGGGGCATGTATACAGTGAAATCACCAACGAAAAGCACAGAATGTGAAAAATGTCGCACTAAAAAAATGGCAAAAAAGACACTTGTAAGAGAGCTGGAACAAGAAGGCAGAACATTGCCTTGTCTGACCTCGGCTAGGAACGTGTGCTCGGGCAGCAACAATTTTTCACTGCACTGTGCACGTCTTCAAATTACTATGAAAGCACTATGAGTGCTGATTTGGGGGTTACAAATAAATTTTAGTGAGTAGGCAAATTTGAAACCCAGCAATAATGAGGATTGATGCACTCATAAAAATTTACACTACTGTCATACAAGTAAATTTTTTAAAAGTTTACTGTAAATGAACCTAGAAATCTAGGAAACAGTAATGGAAAAATACCATTTCTTGGAATCAGTCTGCCAAGATTTTTTAGTTATTGAAACATGAAAAATACAAATCCATTAAAAGTCACTTTTACAATGGTCTCAAGCAGGCCTCTTCAATTTACTAGCATATGACAATCAGCATTAGGAGAAATCAAAGTATGTTCATTTCTAAGTTATAAATGAAATCCATTAAATCCCACTTGGGGAACTGCATTCACTAAATTTTTTTTTTTTTTTTTTTTTTTGCGGTACGCGGGCCTCTCACTGTTGTGGCCTCTCCCGTTGCAGAGCACAGGCTCCGGATGCACAGGCTCAGCGGCCATGGCTCATGGGCCTAGTCGCTCCACGGCATGTGGAATCTTCCCAGACCGGGCCACGAACCCGTCTCCCCTGCATCGGCAGGCGGACTCTCAACTACTGCGCCACCAGGGAAGCCCTTCACTAAATTTTTAACAGCAGAATGGCCAATATATTTACTGTAATCAACTTTTTAGAAATACCATTTATTTAAACAGACTGTTATTGAGTATCAGGCCACACTTCCCCTCACCCTAAGATTAAAATGATGCCAAAAGATGATTTCATGACTTAATACATCATTACCCACACTGATTACATACTACAGTAAAATATACTACAGAAAAAACAAAGTCTGATCTAGGCTCTACAGAGCTCTCACAGATGAGTGATTTAGATTTTTATTCAAACTCCTAAATGTTCATGTTCAAAGCTTCACATATTTGTAAATCACCTTTAGTTCTTGAGAGAGAGACAGAGAGAAATAGCAATAAAAGAGAAAACTACAATTGCATGAATTAACGGGAAATTCAACAAAATTTTTGAAAAAGCTATCTCTCTCCCATCCAGTCCCTCAATGTCCCAATTAACTCCTATTGCATTATAGGAATTACATACTTTACACAGAAAGGTGAGAATTAAGTGAACAAATCAGAAAGTCCATAAACCTGCCTTTGAGATCATTCCAGACCAATGCCCACATTTTACTGTCAGCTGCCAGCCAAGTGCTCTTTTTACACCATCATTTTTACGAACATGACTAGATTTAGCACACCTGAACATTAAGCAGAACAGCTATGTACTCAAAAAAAAAAAAAGTCCCCCAAATATTAGCTATAAAAACCCATGCCAAAGTGTATATTTTCTAAAGAGACACTGTGTCTCCCTTGGTCTGATCAAGCTGAAATTTGAACTGATCTAAAAATGGGGCAATTGTTAGAAAATGAAGAATCCAATACTTTAAAAAAAGAAAAAAATATATACCTTGATACCATGCTTCCCTGTGGTAGAGCTTTGATTAAAACTTGGGTCCAAACATTAGCACTGACCTTCAAAGCTAAATTGGCATACACTCCCTTTAAGAAGGTATCACTAACATTTTAAATTAGAACAGCTAAGAAGAAAAAGACAATTACATTCAGTCCTGTGCTTTCTTCTACTTTCATAGAGGATTGTGTTAGAAATTACAGGGAATTTGTCTGTCATCCTACTTTGTCTGTCATCCTCATTCATCCTACTTTGCTGCCTTTGTCAACATCCTGGTTCACCTATTACCACCTGAACTTCTGTAAGAGCTAAATGCTTTCCTAGTCTCATTTCAATTCACTATGCCCACCACCAGACTACCTTTTCCAAGGCCTTCTCTGTCCCCACATTCAAGCACCTCCAACAGTTCACACTGCCATCAAAATTAAGAACACATTTCTCAGCTTGGCTTTCAAGGTCCTCCATAATCTGCCCTAACATGCCTTCAGAGTTTTCTTTCTTATAATTCTCCAACAGGCAGCCTACGCTCCAGAACATACCTCCAGCTTTTCTGTGTCTAGACCCTTGGTTAGCATTTCCCTCCGCTTGGGTGTACTTCCCCCTCCCTTCTGGTTGAAATCCTGTCCACCCTTTCAAGGCTTATCTCTATCACAAAAGCATCTCTGATTTTCCTAACCCACACGGCTCCCTCCCTGCAATCTGACATCACTTTCTTCATAGCCCTCGTAGGACACTTCACTCAGACTTGTCTACCAGTTATTTATCTTCTCCTCCTAGAGTGGAGGGTCCCAGGGCAGGGCCTAAATCAAATGTTTCTTTATTAAAATTAAAAACCAAACTCTGTCAAAAGGGAAAAAAAAAAAAGACACATCTTACTTTGCAATCCGGGAGGAAAAGCCCAATTATTAGTAGGGTAGAATACATTCTCCAACAGAAACCTTAAAAGAATTTATCCTTAAATCAACAACCTTACCGGAAGAGTGTCATCCATTCAAATCATTACGGGAGATATGTAACTGGGAGCAACATGTATTACTTTTTAAACATAGCAAACCCGTCCCTGACCTCCATCAGTACATCAAATGAATAAAAAAGTATGACTGCATTGTAACGATGCCTCATTTATCTAATAGCGCTAGGATGTGAAGGGTTCACATGAGAGAGTTTTCTGAAAAAGTGGCTTCCTACTGCAGAAACAGCTCAGACACGCCCATAGCCTGGACCAGCTGAGAAATCCTCATGGGAAACTGACCTCCACTTCACCCAGGCCAGCAGAAGACACTTGGGCACAGTGGGGAGGTCATTTTGTGCCAGTTACCTGCACCTGGTAAACAGGTATGCAGCACGAAGAGAAAGCAAGGAGGGTATTAAAAACCCTATCAATTGGCAAAAGGAGCTTTTTGTGTCTGGCAGAATCCTCATTCCAAGTTACTGGTCTATCCACAGTGTATTTCCCTGAGAAACTTTGAAAAGTTGAGCATCTGCTCTTCTGTCTCAGAACAAGCTAAGTCATCCCCTCCTGGAAGATTCCATACCCTCTGCCACTGAAAAACATTCCACACTCTAATTATATCTGTTATGGATTGAATTGTGTACCCCCAAATCCATACATTGAAATCCTAACTTGCAATACTTCAGAACATGACCTTATGTGGATACAGGGTCAATGCAGATGTAATTAGATGGGGTCATATTAGAGTAGGGCAGGCCCCTCCTCCAATATGACCCATGTCCTTATAAAAACAGCAAGTTTGGACCCAGACAATCACACAGGAAGAATGCCATATAAAGATGAAGTCAGGGATCAGAGTGATGCCACCACAAGCCAAGCAACTCCAAGATTGCCAGCAAACCACCAGGAGAGAGGCGAGAGGCATGGGACAGCTTCCTCTTCAAGCCCAAAGAAGATATCCTGATCTTAAAGCTTAGCCTCCAGAACTGTGCGATAATAAATTTCTGTTGTTTACGCCACCCAGTTTGTTGAATTCTGTTTGGGCATCCCTAGCAAACTAATAGTGCTACTGGTGTCTTTCCATTTACTATACCACTGATCTACTGTGACAACCACCTCTTCAAGTAACCAAATTTCTTAAGAATGGTAAGTGTTGCACTAGCTCAACAAACACATACTGATGACCTCTATGTGCCAGGCACCAAGGACACAGCAGGGGACTGACATGGTCCCTGCCCTCATACAGGGGACAGTATCATCAGGATAACTGACAACAAACCAAAATTATACAATGATAAAATTACAACTGCGATAACAGCAATAAATGACACACTTCCTTTCTTCTTTAAACTGAGGATAGTGGATATACTGAACCCTGTCTAGATGACTCAAGGACATTGCTGTGGAGACCCAGTGCACAGCTGCAAGCCCTTAATTGTTTTTGCTTCTCTCCCAGATACCAGGCTGTAGGACACCATGAGATCTACTTCCATCAACTATCATTCTTTCTCTGCTCACTCTCTCCCAATCTATCCATTTCTAGCCTGGGGCTTCTAATTTGCTGTGGGCTAGAAAAATCAGGTAACTCATATTGCTAACAAGTGTGGATTAAGTAATAAAAAGTGCTGCAAGTGAGAACTAAGGATTTGGCTTTAATGTGGGTTTTCTGATTTACTTTAGATTCTCAGAGACCTTTTTTCCTACAGAATTCTGTTACACGGCACAAAGGTGGAACATTATTCCATGTAAACTAGGTGTTACTGAATAATTTTATTACTTTGGTATTAAATTACCTGGTAAACACTTGTTTTCTTTCAAAGGGAATACAGTACAGGGATGCTATGTGAACAGTGACTTAGGGAAGAAATACTGCCCTAATTCAGACCCAAATTCCGAATTAGAGAATTTATTGCCCAGTGTAAGGCATATTTTTGTTATCTAATTGCAAATCATATCACCAAATAACAGGACCAAGGGGCTGTACAGCATTACAACTGGAAACCCTAGCCAAAACGTTTTGCAGTACATAATAAATACCACCTACCTCTTATGCATATCCAACAATCATCTTTTTTGTTGTGTTTTTTAAGTTCTTCTTCAGTTACTTCAATTAATCTTCCTTTTAATCCTGTTAGGTCCTTTCCACTTTTGGTCAGTCGAATCCAATCCATAAGACTTCTGCCCTGTTTCAGAGGGACCTCAAAAAGGAACAGGGAAGAATTCAGTGTGGCTTTTTCGAGTCAGCTGCTTTCCCTTCCCCTTCCTGCTGCTGGTCCTCAGGCCACTTCATTATTGATTCCCACTCCAAAAGATAAGAAAACTCAAATATAACGATTCTAAAAGTCTTCTTCAGCTTTAGGACATGGTATCAGAATTATAAATGGAACCCTATATAAAGTACCTGGGCCATGAGGTGGGGCTTAGAAATTCTGGCACACAAATGTCCATCCAAATGGTATCATAGTACAAGGATAGTACTGAACCCAGAGTCAGAAAACAAATTTTGGTCCTGGCTCTACCGCTAATATGTTCTAGTCGCTTACCAATTTGGACCAAAATTTCTTTGCCTTAAAAATCAAGGGATTTGATAGAAGAAAACAGAAACTGGCTGAAGTTGATTTTCTGGATTTTCAACATACACAGAATATTAGAAATCACATGAGATGGTAATATGTTTTCTAAGAATCCACTGAGAAACAAAGGTTATCAAATAATGGAAAATAATAAAACGGTGGCTCCCCATATTCCTTATAATAATGTCTCTAAACTCACACTCTAGGGAAGGGGTTGGCAAACTGGCCTATGCCCGTTTCTGTATAGCCCTTGAGCTACGAGTAATTTCCACCCATGGTGGTGGTGCTGGTGGTGAAGAGACTGAATCCTTATGACGCCCTCAAAGCCTAAATTATTTATTACCTGGGCTTTGCACAAAACTTTGCTTTCTCCTGCCTAGAGGATTTAATAACAGGATGTTTGGGATTTTGTGGGTTTGGGGTTTTTTTACAAAATACATTTTCAAAGCTTTTGGATAAGAGGTACAATTAGTGTTTTAACCAGTTGAGACACCCTAGTGGAAATTTTTCAAGACATCTAACCTATATAACTAGTTTGTAACATAGTACCAGATAATTGTTTAACATAAAAGCAGTCATATTCAAGGAAGTTTATTGCTCTTTGCGTCCCCCCAAAACAGACTGAAATCCTAATCCTCAATGTGATGGTACTAGGAAATAGGGCCTCTGGTAGGTGATAAAGTTGTTGGGATTAGTGCCCTTATAAAACAGGCATTAGAGAGTTCCCTCACCCCTTCCGCCAAGTAAGGACACTAAAAAGATGGCTACAAACCAGGAATCGGGGTCTCACCAGACACAGAATTGGCCAGGGCATTGATCTTGACTTCCCAGTCGCCAGAAGTGTGAGAAAGAAGTTTCTGTTGTTTATAAGCCACCTACGATATTCGGTTAGAGCGGCCCGAAAGCACTAAAACGCACATCTCACTTTCCTGAATCGTATCTGTTGTAGATATTCAATTGCCCCCCAAATAACCAAGTTAATAGGTCTGTGGTGCCTTTCCAGCTTCACATTCCTTCTTACCAATCCACATCATCCCAATCTTACCATCGCTAAAACTCTCTAGGTCTCTTGGTCTTCATAAATGAAGTAAAGTGGGAGAATACATATGATCTTTCCCATCCCAAACCACTTCTTTCACCATTCTATCACCTGCAGGGTAGTTAAAGTAATCTTTTGGAAATGCAAATCTAATCTAGGACCCTCCCTCCTTCAGTGGCTCCTCAAAATCCTTATAGTAGTGTCTCTAAATGCCCTCGAGTGGTTTACTAGGCCCTTCCTTATCTGGTCATAGTTTACCTCACTAGCTCCACGTTTTAACTTTTGCCCCTTCCCATTCTATGCTTTTAGGTAAATGGAAACTGATTCCGCTCTCTCCCCCACAGACATTACTTCCTCCAGAAGCCTTTTCTGACCCCGACTCCTTCAAGGTCATAACAGACTGTTACAGTCCCTATGGTATTTATAACTGCCTCTTTACTAGTCTGTGAAGCCTGCTGGACTAAACTCTTTGACAACAGAGATGTTGGGGCCCAGGGCAGGCCATGCAAGAGGAACACTTTGACTGTCCTCTTTATCTCCCTGAAAGCAGGAAATAAATCTCCCATGTGAAAGGTGCCCTCCCTCTACTGGGAGGTAGAAACACATCCTTCTCACCAGAGATAGGAAATTCAGGGCCAAGAAGCCTGTAAACAAATCTTGTTATTTGTTTACTAATTTACCACCCAAGCCCAAACTTTGCTCAAATTCCTTACCAATTCAGTATCCAGACCTAAGTTTCTTTGTCCCATCAATTCCTCTCAAATGTACTGTCTGTCTGAAAAGTATAAAAGTGCCAGCTTTGGCCACTCCTTAGTGTAATAGGGAAGAATCTATTACAAGTTAATCACTAAAGGGATGTCGCCTATAAGTTTAAATTATACCTAATGGCCCATCTCTGGGAACCCGGCTATCCGGGCAATGAGCATTAAGCTAAAATACCTTTGTTTAGCTCACAGGAAACATCCTGACCAGGCCCACCTGCGAATGACTGCAGAGACGAAGAAATTAACACATCCTCTCTGGAGGCTGATGGGAAACAGGGAATGTTTGACTTTACTCCCTCCCCTTCTAGTATAAAAGAAGCCTGAATTCTAACTCAGGCAAGATGGTTCTTTGGGGGATGAGCCCACCAGCTTCTCCGTTTGCCGGCTTTTCAAATAAAGTCATGATTCCTTGCCCCAGCAATCTGTCTCCCCCTTATTGGCCTGTCGTGCTGCGAGCAGTACGAGCTTAGACTCATAACATTAGATCCCATTTCTACAAGACTTCTGTGCATGCCAATTATGTTTGTTTCTTTTTCTCCTGCTAATCTGTCTTGTGTCAATTCTGTAGAAATTTCCCCCTCCCCAACAGAGATCACATCTTCAGCATACGGTAGGGTCTCAATAAATACGGTACTGAGACCCAAATATGGTAGGGTCTCCATGTCTCTGCTTCTTATTTGTAGAAAAAGCTTCAGTCTCCTAGGCCTTCGCAGAGTTCCAAAGAGCAGAATCAAACAGCTAATGACTACAGAAGTGAGAAAATGCAGAAACCAAGGAAAAGTAGTCAAGCAAGAAAACTACTAAGAGCTTGAACAACAGTCACAGGACTCCTAGTCCCTCCTGAAGAGATACACACAACAACATGATGCATATCCTTGAGTTCTTTTACAGCAACCAGGACCCCAAGGGATAGAAACTGCTGACCACAAACACAAAGGCCCCAGCCTGGCTGGAACAAGAATGTTGTGGATTGAGATTTCTAAAATATCACCATGTTACCTCACCACCAACCAAACAGAAGAATGTCCGCAAGCTAATCATGCTCCCTGGACCCTCACCCCAAATGTTGCCTTTGATAACGCTTGCCTGAAAGCCATCGGGGAATCTGGGTGTTCTGGGCACTAGCTGCCCGTTCTCCTTGCTTGGCGCCCTGCAAATAAACGCTGCACTTTCCTCCACCACAACCCAGTATCAGGAGACGGCCTTCGCTGCGCGTCGGGAAAACGAACTCAAGTTCAGTTCAGCAACAATTTCACAAAGGGGGAAAAAATCGTCTGAGTTTTCTCTTGAATTGCAGAATAATCGCATTTTATTCTCTTTCTGGACCCAAAGACTCACCTTTTCCATCACCACCTGAGGAAACGTTTGTCTTTGCCTCTAAGTTTTCTCCTTTAAATGATACTGAGAACATGGCTGGTAGTTTTAATGGAGAAGGGCAGCAACTCTCATATTCTAATCCAGAGATGCTTTCTTTGAAAAGGCTCTACTATTCAGCCAAGCACTTAGCTTAAGGAGAGAAGCAGGTCAAACACCAAGGAGACGAGGACACACGACTGGATGGCTGCATAATATATGCAGCAATAAGTGAAAAGTCACAGTCAGAGTCACATCACATCAAGCCTACTGGGTCCAAGGCAGCATTTCTTAACCAGTTTTCTTTTCTGTGAAATGGAGATAACGAAAGCACCCACTTCATAGGATCATTAGAAAGATTAAACAAGTTAATACATGTAAAGCACTGAGGTCTTCAGTAAGCACTAAATAAATCTCAGTTTTATTATTATTACAGTTGGGGTGATAGACTTCTGAAAATCTAATGAAAGCTACAGATCCCTGAACCCATAATTGTGATCTAGAGTCAAACTCCAGGTCCATGTGGAGAACATAGAGAAAGTTGGTGAAGTTCCCAAATGATGTCAATGCTAAGGCTCAAGAGTCCAGAAATAAAAAAGGAGCGGCCCGAGTAGGTGGAAGTCTTGCAAACAAAACATGAAGATGTGGTTATTGAATGAGGAACTAACAATCAACAGAAACAAGCAGCATTCATGTTGCAATGAACACAGGAAACAATTCTATTAAATTCTGCAAATATAAAACACATTTGTGTTCCACCTGTTGGTAACAGAAGCTACGTGCAACAAAAAGTTAAAGAGTATTATATTAGCTTCAGAGTCAGCAAATGACATCAGTAGAAAAGGCAGTGATAAAACAATCAGGTACCAGAGGAAGACAGAAAGGCAGTGTGACTTGGAGAAGCGTCCGTAAACCTAACTGGAGGTTTGCAGACACTTGTTCTCGCTTCTCCAATCTTCCCTAGCTCCCGGAGTCCCCACCCTTGGCGGGATGATCACTGGTCTCTGTCGCTAGTGCTCAGCCTTTCCTCTCTTCTAGGGAACTCACATCGCTCACAACCCCTTCGGAAAGTGAACAAAAGAACGGAGAGGAGATTATGTTTAAGGAAGGAAGCTAATACTGAATCCCTACAATATAGGACGCACAGAGCCTGGCCCTATCATATATCTGAATTTAATTAATGGGGAAAGAGTTGGAAGAAGGGAACTGACAGAACGGGATAATGGGATGGGAAAGAAAAGGGGCCAGTACGTAACAGGGAGGGAGGTTAGTAGAGTTCGAGGACTGGAAACGGCATGGGATCTGAAAGAGATCGCCAGCAAGGGCGGGAGGGAACGAAAGCTAGAGGTGGGGACAGGAGGTGGGAGAGGGTACGGAAGGAGAGAAAGGACTGTGCCGGAGCATGAAACGCTGGCGAGAAGGGAGGGCTGCGGCACGAGACCGCCGGAGTCACCCGCTTACCTTGCTACGCCCCCCGGAGGAGACGCGCTGCTGCGAGCTGGGGCCCGGGAAAGACTGGGAAGGGACGTTCAGCATCCTGGAGTCTTAGCCCGGGCCCTGCCCGGGGTACGCCGCCCGACGGAATAGCTCGGTGCGACCCCTCCAGGTAACACCTCCGGCTCCGGCTCCGAGGCCGGGCAGAGGCCAAGCCCCCGACCCACTTCCGGGGTCGCCCGGGGTGAGGCGCGCCATGACGCAGAACGTCGAGGACGCGAGGGGCGGAGCCAACGAGACCAACGGAGAGCCGGCGGGGGTGGAATCAGGGCAAAGTACGCATGCTCCGTTCGTTCCGCACCCTGAATTTCAGCACCGCAAAGAGGTGACAGCTGTTCCGTGGAAAGATTAAAGGGTGAAGCTGTTCCTAAGCCTTGGTGCTGACTGAATCTGAGAATAAATTCTTGGAGACGCCTGTTAACCCAGAACACAAGTGTCTGCCCATTGTTGAAGCACTACCATCACACTGCTTGAATATGGAATAAGGCATTTTGATTTCTCAGAAACTCTCTCTTCTAAGGCACCACGCTGTACAGGAAAGAGAACCTTTAAGAGTTAAGATGTCAAATGCAAACAGTCACTCCTGCTAGGTGAAAAGAACACTTCACCTTTAAGAACTCTCGCTAATGATTAACGAATGAGTCGCAGAGGTTAGTAAAGTCTCTTTCTGCTCCATTCACCCACTCACAAGATCTTCCTCCTCATCTAACTTCCTCTCTTCCCTGAAAGATAAAGGGGACTGAGAACTGATGCAGCCTTTGTCCAAATGTAGCGCTGAACAGCTAGCCACGTTCAAGAGTCAGATAGGTTTCGTTTGGATGCCACCGCTGCAGCTACTAAATGAGCATCCTTCTGCAGGTTACTTTAGTATCTCAATGCCTCATTTCCCATCTGCATAATGGATTTAGGTTTTAGTAAGAATTAAGTGAGACGTCAAGTGCAAATTACCTAGCACAGTGCCTGGCTAATAGTAGGCACTCAATAAATGTGACTGTGGCTTTTCATACTATTCCACCCTATTAATGACAGCAGCACAAATACTGTGCAGGTAAACACCAGTCCCTAATACTCAAGGTCCAGATTGGTGACCTGGTGGTTTTTTTGCATATCTCTTGGGGAACACACATATCCTGAGAGCAGAACCCAGTAAAAGAAGAAGTTTTCAGGAAAGGAAATATAGTTCTAAGTAACTCTCCAACCTCCTGCCATTACTAACTTTTCCTGACTCTGAAACATGGTTTGAACTTGCTCTATTTCAATTCCTTTGTCCTTAAAGTGCCTGGAAATCAATGCTTATATTTCAATTGCTTGCCACTGCAAAGATTGTATTTGAGCTAAAAGAACTTCATGATCATAGTTTACTATGTTACCTCTCCCATGCAAAGTGCTCCTGTTTTCTCTTTCATTAAAAGATGATGTATTCTTCTATAAGTCTATGTTTAACAAAAAAAAAAAACTAATCTCTAAGAATTTCTTATTTCACTTCCTATGTGAAAATCGTTACATGAGTATCAGGAGCAGGGAACCACAGCAGCGATGGAAGGTGATGCAGTTGGAGAATGTCTCCTATCTGCCAAATTTCCTAGCTCCCTCGTGGACAGAAATGGAAAAAAAAATACTATCAAATTCTGGCCTTTTGTGTCCCCTTTTTTAGACTCCATGTAAGTCACATCCATTTAAATGTTTTGTTTTAATTCTGGGGATCCCTCAATGTAGTGCCATAAGTACTAAACACCCATGCTATTTTACTACTGGATTTGAGGACAGCAGAAGGGTATTAAAGTAAGAATTACTTGACTCATCATTCATTAAAATCCCTACAATTTAATAGCCCTAACATTGATTCCCAATCTCAATTATAGACAATGATTTACAACATTTTCACCATCTACTAGCTAATACATAATAATAATGTGTGATTGGAAACATAAGAGGATTGTCCTCATTATCTAGTAAGATAATATTCATCTGTAACTACAACATCCAATGGGGCTCGGTAGGAAATACCAGATGTCACAAGATTCAGTCTTGAAAATTAAATATTGTCTTTCTTTGAAAAGTTTTATTTTCAAAATTATAACTGAAGATAAATTTGTAATTTGATGAAGAGAACCAAATTATCTTTTATAAGCCCCAAATGTTTATAATACAATCAAGGTTCCATTATAAATAAAACCTATTTTTAAATTCCAACATTGAATTATAGTGTAGGGATAAAAAAGGCCAAACTACCATAGTAATTACTAAATAGTTCATTTTATTAATAATTTATATACAAATAAGTTAATTTAAAAGGATTATGATACATTTGTACACTAATCTAATTTGTACCTACAAGCTTTGAATGTCATCAAAAGTAATCAGATTAATTTTCACAGATCAGCTCCTCAATTTCTTCTTCGCTATCAGAATCTTCATAAAATGAAATTGTGGCTTGAATTGGAAATTTTTTCAGAAGAACTTCTGCTTCTTGATATAAGTAATCGTAACACTTTGATTTTGGCCAAAATAGTCTGAAAGAAGCAGACAACATAATATGCTTTATTTTTTTCACATTCAGAATCCTTCTACTCATGAAACGTTCAAATTTCAAAATCTCCATATATTTAACAACTGATTTATGCATTTAGATAGTTTAAAATGCTACTATCACAGCTTTCATGGAGTCTACTTGACAAAGTATCAATAACTGGTTAATTACTTTAAATCTTTATCCAAGCTATAAATTGGACCAAACAAATTGACACTAAACCCTTCATGAGCATAAGATCAATCTTTAACTTACTTCAGGCATTATGGATATATTTGTTCTTACAAAATACAGAAGAAGGTTTGTCTTCCAAATTCCTTTGGGGAAAAAAATGAATCCTACCATGACATTAAAAATTGTGATGATAGCCAACTTTATAAAGACATCAAAGTATTATGCATCTTACACATAGGCATAAATTACCTAGTATTTTGCTTGAAACTCAGACTTAGCTCTTAGTTACAGATGGAACCAAATCAAGTTTAGAAAAGTACAAAAAGCAACCTTTTCAAAAGGCTACCTCTGACCCCAACCTCGAGCCCATCTCTCTCCCCTTTGCCCACCCAACTAAATTTTGGAACACCATATTAAGATGTTGAGAATTAGACTGGTTTTATACAAATAATTTGTATGTAAACGTGATTACCTCAAAACTTCAAATTTCCAACAAATATTAATCTTGCCATCTGATCTTCTATTATTTTTCATCCAAGTAAAATAAAAGGACAAGGCTGAATCACCAGCTACAGTACACAGTATTTTAGTATACAATAAATAGCCCCACATACCCATATAATAGACTGATTCTAACAAAGAGAAAGTTACATATGTTCACTATACTCTATTTTAAAAGGCAAAAAAGTAGGCCGTGTAGTTTATAAACGTTTCTAGCCAAATAGTTTTTTTTTAAGCTTATCAACTGGGTGCCTAAATAAACAACCATCAGTAATTCAGTCATTCAATAAATATTTTAGTGATCTCTTGCGTCAAGCATAATTCAAAGATGAATAAATCATGGTCCCTACCTTCATGAAGTTGACAACTGAGTAAAAAGAATCAGAAACACACATTACTACTCAAGATAGAACTTAATAAAAATACAATAAACTTAAGAGAAATACAAAGAAACTGCTACAGTAGTTCAAAAACGGAAGTGTTTATATAGGAAGCAGTTGATTTTCTAATGTGTAAAACTGCCAAACCCAAAGAACGTTGTTTAATTGTTGTCACACTCTCTCTCCCCCGGAATCTCTCACTGGCCATTTTTCTTCCAGGAACTTCATACTTTACTGAATTCTCCCCTGTTCTGAGTGATTCTTCCCAGTCACCTTTGTGGACCTCTCTTTCTCTATAGACAGGTTAGATGCTGGCCTTCCCCCACCATTTTATCAAGAGTGATCATTTCTCCTCTCTCACTCCTCCAGATGACCTGACCCACTGCCATGATTTCCCCAATTTACCAAAGGTTCCCAAGTCTGTCTGTATTTCCACTTAAGAACTTGACTTTGGACCACGAACCTGTATATGCTGCTCTCTACTGGAATATCTACTTGGAGGCACCATAGGCACATTAAATATGACAAATGGAAAATTCGACTCAGTATCTTGATCTACAGTTCCACCAACTTGCGCGTCATTCTGTCTTTTTACTTCTACTTTACCTACCCTATCCAATACATCATAAGCCTAATCTACTGTGTCACCTAAGTATTCCCCAGATTCACCCAGTCCCATCCTCGCTTCCAATGCCTGAACTGCAATAACTTCCAATTTCACTTTTGGTGTTCTAACTAAAGCTATATACCATTTCCTTAGTGATTTTTCTGAAACATAAATCTGATCACATTACTCTTTTGGTTAAAATGCTTTGAGTAATCCCCAATACCATCTACAGAATAAAGTCGATGAGTTCCCAATGCCACATACAGGATCAGGACAAAACTCTTGTACCAAGGTGTACAAGACCTGGCCTCTGGCTTCCCTGGTGAAATGACCACAGCTTCACACACCCAAATGCCAGTTCCTTGATGCTCCCAGAAGGAACCATGCTGTTCTCTTTTTCTATGCTATTTCTTCTGCTCCCACGTTCCCGACCTACCATCCATCTGGTTAACTTCAAGACTCAACCAGGTAATCACACCTATGATACACACTTCCCTGACCCTTCTCCACCCCCTCTGACAGAGTTAGTTATAAAATTGACCAAGCTAAACTATTAAAACACTTCCAAAGGGCTGTGATTATTTTTTTCTCTGTCCTTCACAAGTTCTAGCAAAGGGTGGAAATTAATTAACATGTATCGACTACTATGTGCTATTATAAACATATACACATTCTACAAACATTATATAGCTCTTCATCTAACAGCTCTCTAAGGCAGGCAAACTGCAGAATTAACTTTCCACCTGATTAAAAGCTACAAAGAATCTTGCAGGAAGGCTGACTTCCCAGTAGCTAGGAACAGTAAACTAGCTCCTAATTGTTAGGTCAAATAACTGTTGGTCCCTTTTGTGATCCTTAGTAGTCTTTAGGATTTTCATCATATTTCCTTTTTGTCTTACACGTCAAGCTCGATTTGTTCAGTTTGCTGTAAACCATGATTGTGAATACCATTCTTCCTTCTGGTTTGCAAGAGAAAAAGAATATACACACTCTGCCTGGTGTGAAGTCAATTTCACTTGAACCCTTTGGCATTAAAAAGAAATTGTTTTGCAGGCACAAGATGTCACCTTTCTACTTTTACTAACACCGCCCGCTTTCCCTCTTCATAATATATTTTTTAAGTGTTTACTAAGTGTGCACTGATTAACAGTTCTTTCAGGGGAGAGCGTGAGCTCCTACATTTTCCAGTTCCATGAGTAAAGGACCTCTGGGACGAGGAAGATTAAAGAAACGTTAAAGATAGGTTTTCCAAAAGAGAAAAACTTCAGGACCAGCTGCTGAGCAGGGCCGGACGAGGCCCCCGGCTCTTCCCTGTGGCTGCAGACAGACCTTCGATGAGGCCTGTCACTCACCTGACTGGGTGTCTGTAGCGGGAAAGCTTTTCTGAGGCGTCCGTTATTCCGGGGCCATCTGGCATCTGGGGGTGTAAGGAAATGGATCGAAGTTAGCACTCACCTTCTAAAAAAACTGCAAACCCTGGCGACCAGGCTTTCCTCTCGTCTGCGGGGAATGTGACCGCGGGGCTCTCAGTAGCCTCGCTCCCGGCCCGATCTGTTCGTGCCAGTAGCTCTGGAGGACGCACTCGTCGCTTCAGCACCGACAGGGCCACCGGTATGGCCACCAGCAGGCGCGATCTTAAGCGAGGGGAAGGCCTGGCGCGCGTCTCCCTGGGGCCCGGCGTAGCCTGCGTTGATCGATCAACAGCGCCCCCGGGATGCGCGGCTCACTCACCGCCTCCGCGGCGTGGTGCGGCGCCTCTTCCTCCTCGCCACTGTCTTCCACCCACGGTCTCCAGAAGCCTGCGGATCTGCGAGGTGGGCAGCGGAAGGCGCGCAGAGGAGCAGTGAGCCCCGACCCGGGAGAACCGACCGCATCTGAGCGAGGGCCTAGAGGGTGCGGGGGTGAGAGAGAGGAGGGGAGGAGCTGGGGAGGCGCAGGCGGGAGGGATGGAGCGGGGGAGGCGCAGGGCGGGACAGAGACGCGGTACCCGGGGTCCGCGCCCCCGCGCCGCGTCTGGCGTTCGGTAGCGGCTGGCAGCTGGAGGCGGCAGCGCGCGCGCTGGCCGCCTGGGATCTCCGTGGTCTCCGCGATCTCCATGGGCAGGCTGGCCCCTGGCACCCACCCGGCCCGAGCCCGAAGCCTTATATAGCCCCCGCGGCCCGCTACATCTTTACACGTCCTCTCCCTCTCCTCCCCTCTCTCCGCGTAAACAAAAAGGCTGCGCGTCAAGGCGCAGCGGCCCGAACCCCGGGGGCGAACGCGTGCAACTCCCAAATGGCCCGGGGAGCGGGTTTGTCAAGCGAGTGTTAATCGCTCTTCCACACTTGTCTGCGGGGGGTGGAAAACAACATTCGCCCGAGCGACCAGTTTCCTAGTGAAGAGGCTAGGACGGGTCAAACTTAAGCGATTCTACACGTTTTGTGTATTACTGCAAAAAAAGGCCGAGTGGCGGGTCATTACTGCTCGACAGTCTCACGGCTTTTCGCCTTCAGCAAATGCCACTGGTTCTGCACTCCTTACGAAAGGAATATCGGTTTGAGGAGGATTTGTTTGTTTTTTAATGTATTGACAGACTAGGTTCCTCCATCTGCCTATTATTATTTGAAGATTAAAGATTCACAAGAGTTTAATTGTAAAAGACTGAATGTTCCAACCTAGAGGACCAGAGCCTGGAGTCATAGGATTTTGGCATAGAGTTCTACTCTGTCTTCTCGTCTTTGCCATTTTCCCCAACATCTTATCAGTGTCCTCCAAAGATAAGTCTTGAGTGTCATCTATACAATTCTGTCACTCTTGGCATTTTGTCACTCAGTGATAATTAGCAAGTTCTTTTGTGGGTGTTGGGTATGTGTGGAATAATAATGAAATCCTGGAAAGTTATGATGTGGAATAACTTAGTCAACCTCTCTGTGCCTGTTTCTCTTACTTAAGTTACCCCTTACTTATCACAGAGGTCCATGAATCTTGGTTAAAAAAAAAAAAGTTATGCTTCCAAGAAAAGATGATATATAAATGTCATGATTTTTGTCCAAAATGTTTTAAATAATAGAGCTGAACTTCCTCTTGAAAGTTGTAGAGAAGAACCCCAAATGTAGGCTATAATGTCTCTGCTATCCATTCAATTACTGTGTAGGAAAGAAATCCATCTAATTAATACCCAAGGGCCTATAATGATCTACCTGTCAGGAAGGTGAGAAAGGGTTTGCTTCAGATAGTGAAATCAGTGAGGATAGGTATCTAATGCATGTCTCAGTGCCCTAGAAGTATTGTTAGGCTAAATAAAATAAAACTTATAGAATGTTTGCTACAGTGCCTGACACATAGTAAACTCTCAATAAATTTTGTTATATAAAAAAATCTAAACACTTAACAGATGCTAAGCTATCTGATGAAATGGTTTATCGTATCCATTTTGTAAACATCTTTTAGGGTATCTGTAATGTGCTAAGGTCTGCACTTTCCAGATATAATTGTGAATAAGATATCCCCCTGGGCTTCCCTGGTGGTGCAGTGGTTGAGAGTCCGCCTGCCGATGCAGGGGACACGGGTTCATGCCCCGGTGCGGGAAGATCCCACATGCCACGGAGCGGCTGGGTCCGTGAGCTATGGCCGCTGAGACTGCGCGTCCGGAGCCTGTGCTCGGCAACGGGAGAGGCCACAACAGTGAGAGGCCCACGTATCGCAAAAAAAAAAAAAAAAAAAAGATATCCCCCTATTCTCAAGAGGATCGCAGTCATTGCCATCTATGGCCATCACAGTGGCCACATGAGCAAAGATTTTTTTTAATTGCCACGTTCAATAACAAAAGCACATTTTAAGCAAAGAAGTAGTACAAGGGAGGGAAGTGATAAGTCTGTTTTTTGCAACCAGGAAAGCCTTCTTAAAGCGAAAGAAACCAAAATTGGGATTTCTAGAAGAATCAGTCAAGAAATAGTGGAGTCTGTGTGTGTGTGTGGTGCAGGAGTGGGAGAAGGGGCAGTGCATCTAGGGAGTAGGTGTTGCTGGAGCAGAGATGTGGCTGAGAAGGCAGAAAAGGCTTGGACTATTTAGAATCTAATATACCATGATAAAGCACTTAAGCTTTATTCTGTAAGCCCTGGTGAGAGATTTTAAGCAGGAGGGTGGAATAACCAAAGTTTTCTTTTTATAGAAATTACTCTGGCAGCCATATGGATTTAGGGAAGTCTGACACTAGAGACTAGGAAATCATTTACAAACTCATTGCAATAGTTCAGGCAACAGATAATGAGAAGATGTATACTAAGGATGGGAATGAAAGAATATATTTGATGGATACTTAGAAATAGAATCTGCAGAACTACCTGAATCATAAAATGTGGGTGGACATGAACATGAAGTTTAGATATGCTTCTAGGTTTCTAGGCTGCTTAAGTGGGTTGATGTTGATGGCTCAAAAAAGATGAGGAGAACGGAATATAGGAGGAAGAGCAAGTGAGATGCTTTTATGTTCTTTCACTCTGTTAATAGTGCTCAAGGAAGCAACAGTGAATTTGGTTTTAGATCTTGAATCAGTCAGGTCGGGCTGGGCTAGACCGCAATAACAAATAACTCCAAACTCTCATAGGCTTAAAATAATAGACATTTACTTCTCACTCAGGTCATATATTCACTTTTGTTTGGTGGGGGATCTACTGCACATCATCTTCACTTAAGGATAAAAGGTGATGGAGCCTCTTTCCTCTAGAACGTGGCTGGTTGTCATAACACAGAGAAGGGAATAAAATTAATAGATTTTAGAAGGCTTAGGAACACATATATTGAGAAGATATCCAGAGGACAACCAGAAATATGAGATCTGGAGTTTGGCAGAGAGTTTACAGCTAAAGATTTAAATGTGGGAATCATAAAAAAAAAAAGAAGTAGAAATTAAAACGATAGGAGTTGATAATTTTCCCATAGAAATTTTGTAAGCTTGAGAACTGGAGCAAGGACAGAGCTCTGGAAAGCAACATTTGCTTGTAAAATGAGAGGGTATGCAAAAAATAAAATAAAACAAAAACAAAACAAATGAAAAACCCTCACTTTAAAGGAATGGGGAAGGTGGTAGAAGGTGCATTTATAGAGCAGGGGTGGTGGAAACACGGGATGAAGGAATTCTAACAAGGAAGGAAAGGTCCAAGGTATTAAGTGCTACCAAGGGGTCAAACAAGATAAGGACATGTGTTAATTGAATTTGGCAGTTAAGTGGTTATAAGTGACTTTAAAACACCATCTTGAGTGAATGGGAGTGAAAGATTTTTTACAGTTAGTTGAGCTATAGAGGTAAAGAAATAAAAACAGTGAGATGATGCTACCATTTTACAGGAAAAGAGAGAGAAGGGGAAGCCTGGGTCAGTAGAGGGGTTTTGTTTTTAGTGTGCAAGAGACAGGAGAATTTTTTTTAAAGGGAAGTTAATGGTCTTCCAGAGCTCAAAATAGTTCTTTTAAATATGGCTGTGCCAGGTCTTAGTTGCAGCTGGCAGCCTCCTTAGTTGTGGCATGCGAACTCTTAGTTGCAGCATACATGTGGAATCTAGTTCCCTGGCCAGGGATCAAACCCAGGCCTGCTGCATTGGGAGCTCAGAGTCTTAACCACTGCACCATCAGGGAAGTCCTGAGACAGGAGAATGTTGATAAGATGAAGAGAGGAAGCAGGGGAGGAGAAGCGTCTAGAGAGAGGGCACCGGACCTGGACGATGGCTCATGGTCCTGTAGGGGGAAGGAAGCAATGAGATCAATAGCCCTGGGGAGGATTCTCATTGCGACTGGAGAGTGTGTCTCAGTGATGATAGTAATCCAGGTCTGGGAACACTCAAGAAACAAGTTTAATCAAGGGGACTAGAAATGGTGCGGGGAAGGATGGGTGTATTGTGATGATGACACGTAAATCCAAGAGAACATCAGTTGTCTTAAAATTGTGAAGGAAAAAAAAAAAGAAGAATGAATTCCTAGAAGGAAAAAAGGGAGAACCAATGAATGAAAATAGGGCAAGATTTATACTTGATCGAACTCAGGCAAACTGAGAAATAGAAATATGGACTCTTAGAGATAGAAGATCCTAAATCTTCCATTTATACATTTATTCCACTTCTGCCACCTATTTATACAGACGTTGAAGCTGATTTCCAGTGTGGCAAAAGCCAATCAATATTCTTATTACATTTTAAGTTTATTTTAGAAGTCTGTATGAGATCACCGGTACATTTAAATTATGTGCTTTTTAAATTGAGATATAATTGACATATTCATTTCAGGCGTATGTAATGATTCAATGTATGTATATATTGTGAAATGAGCATCACAATAAGTCTAGTTAACATCCATCATCACACGTAGTTACACATTTTTGTCTTGTGATAATAACTTTTAAGATTTATTCTCTTAGAAACTTTCAAATATACAATACAGTGTTATTAACTGTAGTCACCAGACCATACATTACATTCCCAGGACTTATTTATTTTATAACTGGAAACGTGTACCTTTCCACCACCTTCACCCATTTCAACCTCCCTCCCCAATCCCTACCTCTGGCAACCACCAATCTCTTCTCTGTATCTATGAGTTTGGTTTTTCTGTCTTCTGGGTTTTTTTTCAGATTCCACATATAAGTGAGATTATACAGTACTTTCATCTTTCTCTGTCTGACTTATTTCACTTAGCATAACATCCTCAAGGTCCATTCATGTTGTTGCAACTGGCAGGATTTCCTTTATTTTTATAGCTGTTCATTGGGAGGTTTTTGGATTACTGATTCATCCTCCTTACCAGTAGCTGGTCTGCTCAGATTTTCTATTTCTTCATGATTCAGTCTTGGTAGGTTGTATGTTTCTAGGAAATTATCCATTCCTAAAATATGTGCTGTATATAACATATCAATATGTTTTCCATAGCACAACAATGAGGGTTAAAATTAGATTACAAATGTAAAAACCTTAATTCCTTCAACAGGTACTTATTGAACACCCACTGTGTGCCAGGCACTGTTCTAGGAGCTTGGGATATATCAGTGAACAAAACAGACAGAACTCCCTACCTTCATGGAGCTTACATTCTATCAGACATTGAAGCCACCAGCTTTTATATTTTACTAAAAAGAAAGGATTATAAATTCACCTTACACGTGGTGCATGTGTACCCAACATGCTTTATTTTTAATCTTTGGATTTTTGAATGACTACAGGATGAAAGAAAGGGAGCATATCCTGGAGAGAGGGTGCTAGGTGAACGTCCCTGAGGAGGAAGCATGGAAAAAATCAAGACCACATAAAAACAATGGAAAAGGGCTTCTATCTTATCCAGAAAATAATAACCAATGAAAAGAAAAATTAGAGCTTCAACTAGTTTCCCATTTTGAATGTGACCTGATGTTTCCCTGCTCTTTTCCACGGACAGGATGACCTCAGCTCGGGCATGACTTATTCTCCACTTAGAGACTGAGGTGAGAAGCAGCAGTGTGAAGGGATGCGGGGAAGACAGTGACTCACAGCTGCTGTTGCCACCATGTGCCTCCGGAATAAGGCCGGTTTTGCTCGTACAAAAGCAGGGCCAGTCTCAGTTCCTGTACATCCCCTCTTATCCGTGATCTTATAAATATTATTATTTTTAATTGATAATGGCTGCCTACCTAGCTAGACTCCTTTTTAAAAGATTGTACATATAAAATGTGTTCCTTTCTGGGAAAAGGATTCATTTGTGTCTGAATGCCAACAGAATCAAACTTATTAACATTTTGGGTATTTTATTTCAATGACATAATTATGTTTTCACACAGAAAAGCTGTGAAAAAGGCAATATAAAACCCTGAACATAATACATATGAGGGATCTTTTTGAAGGGGTGTTAATGTTTTAAAACTGGATTGTAGTGATGGTTGCACAACTCCGTAATTTACTAATATTATTAACTTGCGCAGTTAAAATGGGTGAATTTTATGGTGTACAAATACAACAGAAAATGGAAATGCCTATGTCATGGCATATTAGATCATTCTAAAGGTTAAACTAAAACTAAGATTTAAGGAAGGCAATTACATTTTCAGAATTTGATTTTCGGTTGCTTAATTTATAATAAAAGTTGAACTTTTGGAATTGAAGCAGAGGGAAGTGTGTTTGATAGACTCTTCTTATTCTACCATTCCACAGTCATTTGTGCAGATTTTGATGGGTTTGCAGAGATGGGTTTGAAGCAACATATATTATGATGGAAATGCCATCATTATGGCATATGCTTAAACTTCTGCTGAGAAATAAATACCTTGAAATGCCTTAAAAAAAAAACCCACTTTAAATATGACCTTAAAGGACAGATTCCTAACCATACTCAGTCTAGGCTTGAAGAACTAAATACCGCGGTCAGAATGAAGCCTATTTTAGATGTTTCTGATTGGCTGGTTTTTAAAAACATGCATCTTTGGTAGAAAAAGTGATTGCTATAATGTCTATGATCACTTTAGAATTTGTTTGAAAGCAGACATTGTATTTACACCGGTCTCTGGACAGTTCTAGGTAGTTTTATTGCGGTGCAGTCTCCCTGAGGCTCCATGTGGATGGATCCTCCATGGCAGCGGTCCCCAACCTTTTTGGCACCAGGGACCGGTTTCGTAGAAGACAATTTTTCCTCGAGGGGCGGGGATGATGGGTCAGATGGTAATGCGATGGGGAACGGCAGATGAAGCTCCGCTCGCCCACCAGCACCAGTCCGTGGCCCGGGGGTTGAGGACTCCTGCTCCATGGCGATCAGAGCAAGTTTTTTAGAAAAGATTGTATTGGGTCTGCAGTAAGGACCTCAGCCTCCAAAGCATCGAGTGCAGTGACAAATTATCTGCCAGACCTTTGTCAGCAATGTCTCCACTACTGCTGATTTGCCAGAACCTAGGACCTCACACTGAGGCCATTAAAAAAGGAGCATTTGAATCCCCCTAACTTGAGATGGAACCAAAGAACAAGCCAGGGTACTCAAGTGACCAGGAATTTTATTTTGCATTATTAGGAAGTTAAACACATAAATGTCTTCTAAACCTAATAGGAAGCTAAAATTCTCTTTTCTTCCCCTTACCGTTGGACTGGCACTTCTGTGGTCAACATTTTAGGCCAATAAAATCTCATTTGAGATAGTTGACTTTGATTGAGGTCTTTTTTCAGTCTGAGGGTCAGATTCTTAGTGAAAGGTGGTGTTTCCAAACTTCAGGCATTTGAGAATCTTCCCAGGTGTAAGATAAAGATAACAGTTGTGGCAAAAACTAAGAAGTGAGCAGAGCAAGTGTGTGTTGTTTTAAACCAAGAAGGTGCTCACAGATGGCTCAGAGAGAGATTTAGCAAGTCCGTGCTAATCACACTCATACATGGGAATATCTCCATTGAAAACAGCCAGATTCCATTGTACCCCTTCAGTAACCTGCTTACTTCATTAATAACAATAAAGTATAATATTTAATGGCCTAAAATATTCCATGCTTTGTATTATAGTTACAGCTGGATGTATATTATTAAAACCACAATGAGAGTTCATGAGAGGTGGTCCCCAAAGTATACTGAAGATACAAAATATTTGCTGAAGTTTAGATTTGGACAAATAGAGTATTGTGAGTTCAGGATGGCCTCATTTCCTGACATTTCTAAACTTCTGTGTCAGCCCCAAATAGGTTAATTTCTCATACTTAAATAAATTTTTATTTAAATACTTAAATAAATTGTATGAAATAAAAATACAGTCTATAAAAAAAGTATCCATTTGACATAAAGAGATTGATTTGTCCCATTATATAACTATGTATTACAATGTTTCACCACATCTGACACCTTATGTTAAATATCCATTAACTATACAATTTTAATAACCTATGTTATTACATATCAATGGCCAAAATATGATAAGCACCAAGATTTAATTTTAAATTTTGCTTTCAGAATATAACATAAAATAGATGATTCAGGAAAGAAAACTAGATTCAATTAAATATCTATTGATCAGCCACTATGTGTCAGGAACTGTATTACGCTTTGAGCATACAGTGTAAAGTAAGGCCAACATATTTTCCAGCTCTCATAGGGCTTATATTCTAATTGGGAAACAGAAAATAAACAAATGCATGCACAAGATAATTACAGATATTTGCAAGAGTGCTATAGGTGGAATTAGAAGAGTGATTTAATACAAAGTAGTTGGATGAGGCCTCTTTTAAACAGGGTGGTCAGGGAAGGCCTCTGAAGAGATGACATGTAAGCTGAGGCTTGAAGGAGAAATGACAGAGGACTATTTCCTAAATGATCTATAAGTCATTCCTGCTATGGCCATACCATACAGAATCATAGCAGAAAATATCTACCTGCTCTTGTTGGTTCATACTATTAGTGGGAGACCAGACAGCTGGTGTGTGGGTTGCTCTAGAAAAGGAAGGACATGTTGAATAGTATTTTCTCTGTATTTGTTTCTGAATTTTACTAATTACTTAGAGAATTACTTGGCTTATGGAATGAAATTTACATTCTTTAAATATATAAATGTTCTCGGCTTAATGGGGAGCCAAATTTTAACTGAAAACATTAAGTGTAAAAGATATGATACTATAATGTTATCAGCAGCGACACATGTATAATAATTTAAGTAAGGAAACAAAAATGTTGTAGTATTAAATTGAGTAGAATTGACTTTTTGTTATTATTGAATAAATTATAGACTACAAGCTAAGAATGAACTATCAATAAAAATTTATGAAATCGAGACTCTATCTTTAACGCTGCTAGGCATTCATTAAGCTCCAATGACGACTGATTAATTAAAAGAAGGAAAACAGGCAACTACGATCTTTATAAAACGTCTCTGAATTTATCTATTATCTCATAACAGTCTTGGTTACCACAATGAGACATTTCAGTTGTCATGATTTTGCAGGAACCTACTGGTTCCCTAGTCCATAGCTATTCTCCATCCCCACCCTCACTCTTGCTAAAAGAACTCCAATTTTGTGCAGATATCAAGAAGTCAAATGATTTTGGAAAAGCTAAGCCCTTCTTCACCCACAAAGAGAAAAGCATGATTGGTCTAAGTTAATCATGGTAACCTCCATCCCACTTGCCAGGGATTGGTTTGAGCAGTCATGTGATCCAATTCTGACCAATGATATGAGAAAAGGAGTCAGTGTTATGGTGGCAGGGTGCTTCCAGGAAAAGTCTTTCTTCCTGCCTAAAAGAAAAGCATGGGAATAAGCATGCCACTCCTCCATTTTCTACCTCTTGATCTTGTATAATATTTACCTTTGATGTTAGGATTTGGGGCTCATAAGAACTGATATGAACCAGGATCCTGAAACTAGCAGGTTGGAAGGATGTAAAGATCCTGGGAACATTTTAATGCTGTTGAGGTTATCAAATAATCATCTGTGGAAATATCCAACATCTGGAGTTCTTATATGAAAATAGGAATTTTCTTATTTTAATTTTAGCCTCTTTTAGATGAGTTTTAGTTATTTGCAGTGGTGTGTATCTTCATTCAGTGACTAGTTCTATTCTCAGGTCGTATTTAGTAGATTAACAGAATATACTCTTTTGTAATCCAGATATACAGTTGACTTGGTATTTCAATACAGACAGGTCAAACTATGCTTCCCAGCAATGGGATGAGTATTCACCATGCAATTGCTCCTTTTGTAGGTAAATTCAAATTGTTACTATTATCTCATTGATCCTTAAAATCTTCACTGTAGAGAGAATGCTGTTTAGTAGTTCTCTCTTTTGAAAGATTAAATCGAAATTTTCCA
The DNA here is from genome assembly GCF_937001465.1 of Orcinus orca. Taxonomy (NCBI): domain Eukaryota; kingdom Metazoa; phylum Chordata; class Mammalia; order Artiodactyla; family Delphinidae; genus Orcinus; species Orcinus orca. The sequence goes on from NC_064570.1 coordinate 70,748,010, forward strand.
AGCAGGGTATTTTCTAAGGCAGTGGTTCTTAAGTCTTTTAGTCTCAGGACCCCTTTAAACTCTTAAAAATTATTGAGGATAATTATTTCAAAATAAAAAGTTAAAATAAAAATTCTTGAGGGCCCCAAAGACCTTTAGTTTGTGTGGATTATATCTATCAACATTTACTATATTAAAAATCAAAAGTGAGAAAATTTTAAACTATATATATATTTATTAATTCCTTTAGAATAACCATTACCTGTTGCATATTAATGTAAAAATATGTATTTTTATAAAAATAACTATATTTTCCAGAACTAATTTCTTTGGCAAATCTCTTTAATGTCTGACTTAATGAAAAATGATTGGATTCTCATGTCTGCTCTGTATTCAATCTGTTGCAATATGTTGTCTTGGTCAAAGTGCATGAAGAAAATCTGGTCCCAAACAGATATGCTTGGAAAAGAAGGCATTTTTTGAACCCTTAACTGCATTCTAGAGATTCCACAGAAGTCCTGCACACTTTGTGACCCACTGATCTATCATGGTCAGACTATACTGACAAGACTTTGAGAATCCATGTTGTTTTGTTTTCCATCATCAGGTAGTCACAAGCAAACACAGTAGATTAGAATTAGATCCAATCCTCTGTCTTTTCAGGAAAATTTCACTCTCCATAATCATGATAAATGGCTCGTTTTATTAACCAACCAAATCTGTTTTAACTTTAAAAATTATTGAAAGAAAATTCAGGAGAAGACTGAGATGAGAACCTAACCCCCCCACCCCGGGGTTAGGACTTCATCATATGAATTATCAGAGGACATAAACATTCACTTCATAACATAAAAGTCTTGAAATTCTGTCTTTGAGCTCAGAATCAATTGTGAAATGCTTTATCTGGTAGTCATTCGTGTCCTCCAGTAATTCTGGGATGCTCACCCTAGGTACATGGCAAGGTGCCCTTTCTGCCTATCCCCTGAAGTCAGGTGTGGCCTTGTGATATATGGGTGGAAGTGATATGTCTCATTTCTGAATGGAAGCCTCAAGAACCAATGGGCACTTTGTCATGTTCCTTTCCCCCTTGTCTGGATGGAGGAGATTCCATTGGTCTCAATAAGGAAGATATGGAGCAGGACCTCCCACTGACCAGAAGTAAACCTTTGTGGTTTTAAACTAGTAAGATTTTGGAGTTGTTTGTTCCTGTGATGTAACACAGCCTGTGCTGCCCGATTCACTTTACTTTTTGATCCATTAATGAAGAATGCCAAGGAAGCAAACAGTATAATCATAGCAGTCTCTCTAGTTTTAAGAAGCTGCAAGACCAGATAAGAACTGTATTGCTTTTGACCAAAGGTTTACCGGGAAAGAAATATATTTAATGTGACCTTTGAAGCAAATTATAATAACCAAAACAATACCAAATTGAGATGAATTTCTAATGTTGTAGACAACATTTTGGAGTTGATTTCATTAAAAAACTCTTCATTCATTCTAAAAATATTCATATGCTAGGCTCTAGAGAGATACATCAATGGAATCCACCCTCATGGAGTAAATTATTCCTGAAAACTTCATAGAAATTATGAGTCTAAGTCAGAATTCTGTTTGATATTTAAGTCTATAGGCATGGAAAAGAACAAAGCAATTTATGGTTTTGTAAATGAAGTATCTTAGTTTAGGCTTCTATAGCAAATTGCCACAGACTGAGTGGCTTGGAAAAGATAAGAATTTATTTCTCACAGTTCTGGAGATTAGAAGACCAAGATCAGGGTGCCAGCATGGTCAGTTTCTAATGAGGGCTCTCTTCCTAGCATGTGTACAACTGTCTTCTTGCTGTGTTCTCACATGGAGGAGAGAGCTAGGGATCTCTCTGGGGTCTTTTTTATAAGGACACTAATCCCATTCATGAGAGCCCCACCCTCATGACCTATTCACCTCCCAAAGCCCCACTTCCCATAAAGATCACACCGGGATTAGGACTTCAACATATGAATTTTCAGAGGACATAAACATTCACTTCATAACATGAAAGTCTTGAAATTCTGTCTTTGAGCACAATGTAATTTTGATGGATGGTTTTTTATAGGTGAACAAGGTAAGTCGTAGGCGTATTATAACTATCATTATATAACTAAAAATGTATTTTAGATAAAGAAACTGAGGCACTGGGAAGTGACTTGTCTAAAGTCACCTAGCAGGTAACTGACAGAGCTAAAGTTTGAACCCAAGCAACACAACGCCAGAGATTGTGCTCTATAACCCCTGTGTTATAAAGAATCAGAGATCAGAGCTTACCACTGGAAGTACTCACTAGAAGAATGCACAGGCTGGGTGGCTGGTCTATGAAGAGTAGGTTTCCTTTCCTGGGCTGGGGTCTATGGTCATGGACTCATCATGTTTGCAGAGCAGAGGATTATCAGGAGCAAGGCAGGCCTCAGTCCTAGGAGGGCCTGAAGTTTTATTTCTACATGATAGCTAAGAAAGGTTACATTAAAATAGACACCTAGCTTACCCTTCCCCCTCCCCGTGTCCTCAAGTCCATTCTCTACATCTGTGTCTTTATTCCTGTCCTGCCCTTAGGTTCTTCATAACCTTCTTTTTTTTTAGATTCCATATATATGTCTTAGCATACGGTATTTGTTTTTCTCTTTCTGACTTACTTTACTCTGTATGACAGACTCTAGGTCCATCCACCTCACTACAAATAACTCAATTTCGTTTCTTTTTATGGCTGAGTAATATTCCATTGTATATATGTGCCACATCTTCTTTATCCATTCATCTGTCGATGGACACTAAGGTTGCTTCCATGTCCTGGCTATAAGCTGGGACGAAGTGAGAGAGTGGCATGGACATATACACACTACCAAATGTAAAACAGATAGCTAGTGGGAAGCAGCCACATAGCACAGGGAGATCAGCTCAGTGCTTTGTGACCGCCTGGAGGGGTGGGATAGGGAGGGTGGGAGGGAGACGCAAGAGGGAGGGGATATGGGGATATATGTATATGTATAGCAGATTCACTTTGTTATAAAGCAGAAACTAACACACCATTGTAAAGCAATGATACTCCAATAAAGATGTAAAAAAATAAAATAAAATAGACACCTTGGTATTAAAACTTTTGGAACTTATATGGCAATAGATTATTTACAGTCTACCTAAAGTTTTTAGAGTGTCAGGCATTTCTTTGTAACAGGTCCATTTAATCCCCCGTCGTTTCAGTATAGTGCCCCCTCACTCATGCTTCAGCTGTGTCTGTTGTCCTCAGATCCAACACTTGTCGGGGTTGACCTTTCCAGTCTTCAGCTGTGGCAGGGCAGAGGTGTTTGCCTGGTGCATGTGCTGGGGAAGGGGGTGTCTGGCTGCTGCGAATCCAGACTTTCAACTAATTCTTCTGTGTTCAGCATCTCTTTACATTCCCATCTTCACAGGGACCTGGTACCTCCAATGCTCGATGCCTCTGGGGTTCGGTAGTGTGAATCAGCTTTTTGGTTGTCAGGTTGTTGCTCTCTCCCACTGCTGGTTTAGGTGTCAGCTTTCTTTTGACTGATGAGTCAGTTACTAATCCTCCTTTCACTCCCCTTCTCTTTGCCCTTGAGCATGGATGCCTTTTTTTTGGTTCCTTTACCATCATTTTGAGTAGGGTTTTAGGAGAGAACTGAGATAAATGTGTATATTCAATCCACATTTCCAGATATCTCTTTAATTATGTCATTAAAGGTAAGTGGGATTGAAACAGAACCAGGAACAATCTCTAGGTCAGTATAAATTCAGAAGGATATGCTCTTATTCTGATAAGACTATTACTGACAAGCTGCTGTATGCATGTTAATTTCTGACTGAATGTTAATTTCCTACTGAATGTGAATTCTAAGGAGATTGTTCCAGAGCTGGTTTCTATAAACAATTTAAGTCTATTTAAAAATGTGCCATGATGCATACTCGATGTTGAATCCAGTAGTTTATTACACAAATTAGTGGAGGGTCGCACGATGAGTTCACATTGACTGCGTTTTTTTGGGGGGGGATGGTACTACTTCCGCAGCCCACCCACTCCCCACCTTGTCTTCTGTCTCATTCAGTGATCGTTCTGACTGTGGCTAACTTAAGGAAAAGGGAATTTACTGGAAGATTACTAGGGATTCATAGACGCAAAAGGAGGCTGAAATTCAAGAGAGGGAATGACAGGGACAAGGAAACTCAGAGGAACTATCACCCACAGAGAACAGTCAGGTCAGAATGTTGCTGTTGAGGCTGCCACTGTATAAAAATGATTGTCAAAGAGCCCCATCCTTGCTACACCCTCTCAGGATTTAAGGTCTGGGAACGGCCTCTGTCCAACCCCAGCCACTACAAGGGGATGATATCAAGTTGCTCGCAGCCATGGGAAACTGAACTTGATCCTGCTAGGACCTTCCAGGGCATGTACAGCCTGCCTCCCAGAGCTGTCCACTCACCCATGAGTGGAACTGAATATCTAGCTCTCTCTGGTCTTTTAGCCTAGTAACGCTATTAGAATAGTATTGCTGTCATGTTGGACTCTGATAAGGGCCACTCCTAAGGATGACAGAATGGGGAACTGGAAGGAAGCTGGTTCCCAACGACTTTGTGGAACTGCCATTCCTGCCCTGGGCTGCCTATTGCCAGATTTCTTTTAACTGAGAGAGAAATAAACTTTTTGGTTTAAAGAAAAAAGCGGGGAAGGGGGTATTACTCTAATGGATTGAAGTGATCCTAAAACCAAGAACTCAAGCCTCGAGAGAATGAAGCAGGCCAAACTACACAGTATTTTTTTTTCCAAACAAATTTAATTTTGTTCCAGCCCCAAAGAAGGGGAAGAACCTAAATTTTAAAAATAAAAATTGCTCAAAAACTAAGTCATTAAAAAAATGAAGCCCCCTCCCTTAGCAATAAATACTGAAATGATATACACACATGAGGCTCAGGAAGGAGGCAAGAACAGGAACCTTGGGGACTCTGTCCCATGACAAGGTCCCAACACTTCTCCCAACTCTATGCTCTTTGCCTAAAACATAGAAGAGCAATGAAAGAGGCAGAAGATATACCAGGGACGTGTGTGGCCCCAGAGAGAGCTGGAACATAACAGGAGAGAAAGAAGACACAAAGTGTCTTACAGGGCAGAGGAAAGGAAAGTTGTCATCTAAAACATCCCTCCAATTCCAGTTGCGTCGCTGGATCTGCTGGTGCAGTTGCCAGGTGCCCTTGAGCTTTTCTCCTCGCCTCCACTCCCTCTTTAGCATGCCATCCAAGGAAGGTCATTCACACTTAGGGCAGGCAGAGGACAGATCAGGACTCTTGGCTTTCAGCTTCTAGGAAACGGGAGGTGAGAGCCAGGAGTTCCTGCCCCCAAGAATTCCCCATAAGAGATCACGGTGGTGGCAGGAAGGGGGTTGTGTATCAGACACCCACTGGGCCCTGCATCACAGCCCCTGAGCCTCAGCACTGTTCACAGCCATGACTTTGGCAAATTACTGTGTGGCTTCACACTGACAGCCCCTTGCCTGCAGCACACTCTGAGCGTCCTTTGCTGCCTGCCCCCCGGGGCCACTGTTCCAGGACCAGGGCAGACGGCTCAGCCCTGAAGACAGGAGGGTCGTTTCCTCCTGGGGCCAACCTCAACCAATGGGTGATGGAGAAATATTTCTCCTGGTCAAATTGTTCAGTAGACAGTTCTGACGCTATCTATGTACTCCTCAGCCGGCCCTGATGGGATCAAGCCCCAGTTGCCCACCGGGGTGAATAACTTGATGAAATAGCCTTGTAGTAGTTTTTCCTTCTTCCCTGTTTTACCCTTTCTGGTTCCTACCGCTGGCCCCTCAAGATCACATGCTAAATAAACAGCCTGCACACAAGCCTTTGTTTCAGTCTCTGCTCTCAGGGGAGCCAGGCTGAGACACAGCAAGTGCTAAGGAGCCGAAACAAAGCTGGCTTCAGGGATTATATCCATGAAAACAGCAAGCAGCATTTGTGTGGGTCCTAGTCACTCTAATTTTAAATATTAGAAAAATAACTGTACGGTGTATCCAAGGTGTCGGTAACTGTGGTCCCATCTCAGAGGTCCCTGGTGTGGACAGACCTTGCATGTACAGTTCAGTACCCCTAGTACAAGCCAGACCTTTTCACCACCGCTCTTATTAGGTGTCCAGGATATGACACCTCTTGGACTCACAGGCATCCTGAGGTGCAGTGGGGAGGTAGGTAACCAGGGAACAATCAGAGGGAACCCCAGAAAAGTCTTTCTTTCTAATATATCCCTCCTACTATACACTCCCTGGGTCTGGTGCCAGTGCCCCCTAAGTGATGTTCTCTTGGGGACTAAAAGCAAAATCAATTGGTGTTTTAGTCGTGACAGTGCTGCATTAACACACATACCCCAGATTTCAGTGGCTCAGCACAATGAAAGTTTATTTCTTACTTTTGCAAAGTCCAACGCACATACTCCAGCAGCTTTCCAGGACGGGTGTCCTCCAAATTCCTGCCATCCTGTCGATTCACAGGGTGTAGTGAAAGGGAAAGCAGGATCCGGCGTAGATGATGTCTTACATCCCAGGCCTGGAAGTGGTACGTGCTGCTTCCATCCAGTCCCATTGGCCAGAACCAGTCACATGGTCCCACCCAGATGCTGTGGGCTGGAGAGTGGAGACTCCTGTGTGCCCAGGAGGGAAACAAAATGACTTGGTGAGCGAAGGAGTGTCTCTGTCTCCTGTGGCTGGAGGGTCTTGTGATTGCTGGGCCATCATGGAAGAGGACTCAGATCCCTCCTCAGGCCCATTCTCATGGCACCGGGCTTTTCCCCTTCTTGGGCCACTTGCCCCAGTTTAACTCCCAGACTTCTGGGGTCCCAGCTGGTATTGCTCATCTCTTGCCCCTCTCTTCCGTTTCCCCATCCCCACAACCTCTATTCCTCTCCATACCCCATGTTCTTTTACAACAGACTTCAAAGACTTTTAAATCTAGAGCCTAAATCAAAAGTAGTCAAATCTGTTTCTCCAAGAGAACAGAAGCCTCAGTCTTTGAACCCTCCCAGGGGTGAGAAATAATTACATTCCATCTCTCTCATTCAGCAAAGGAAAGGCTGAAAAAGAACAAAGCAGTCAAATTTTCACCTTCAGCGTAACTGAATATTTGTATTCCGCTATGACTCTTTCATGTCCCCTTTTCTCCTTCCGCATCACCCCCTTCCCCATTCAGGCCTCACCATCTCCCACCTGGGCCTGTCCTGAGTCTTGGCATCTACGCTACACCGTCACTGATATCTTCTAACATGAAAATCTGTCCAAGTCATTCTACAGAGTAGAAACTTACAATAGTCCTCAATATCTCATAGATATGCTTGCACTCAACAGCATGATACCCATGGTAGGAAGAGTAATGCATCCTCCCACCCTGTAAAGGTGTCTACATCCTAATTCCCAGGACCTGTGAATCTGTTTTGGTAAAATGGACTTTGCAGATGTGATGAAGGATCTTGAGATGGGAGATTATCCTGGATTATTCGGGTGGGCCCGGGATCATCGCAAGCATTTTTGTAAGAGGAAAGCAGAAGGATAGCAGTAGTAGGAGACGTGGTGATGGAAGCAAGAGGTCGGAGTGCTATAAAGAAGGGGCCATGAGACAAGGAAAGCAGGAGGCCTCTAGGAGTGGATGAGCCAACGAATGGATCCTCTCCTGGAGCCTCTGAAAGGAGCCTGCCCTGAGACACCTTGATTTTAGCCCCACAAGACTTATTTTGGACTTCTGGCCTTCGGAAGTGTAAGCAAATAAATGTGTTGTTTTGAGCCACTAAGCATGTGGTAATTTATTACAGCAGCAATAGGAAACTGTTACAGTTCCCAAAGCTCTTTCCGTCTTCAGCTTCAACCCGTTCCTCTTCTATCCCCTCCAACCACAGTGTAAGAATCACTGTGGAAGGTCTGACCACAAGTTCTAGGGGCTCCAGGCCCCTCAGGAATGTCTCTCTTCCTCCAGTGCTGACTTTACAATGGGAGGTTTGTGTCCCCAGATGAATGAGTGGTGTGTGGGTGTGCTCTTTCTGTGAGAAATAATACGCACCACACTCTGCTCTCTGCACTCCATAATATTAGATTCAATTATTTAAAGTTAATTTGTTAATAAATTGAATTTTCTTTCTTTATTTTTTATCCATGCTTCATGGCTTGAGGGATCTTAGTTCCCCGACCAGGGATCGAACCCGTGCCCCCTGCAGTGGAAGCACAGAGTTCTAACCACTGGACCGCCAGGGAAGTACCTGAAGTTTAATTTTAAACACAGGATGAATTTTATTAGTGAGCACCCAACTTCTTTAAATTCTTAATAACTGTAATTTCCTCATAAAATGAAACAGTAAACTACTACCTCTGAGAAATTCCTTAACTTCACTGGGTTCTTGTCCTAAACCACTTTGCTGGTTCTCTCTTTACTATTAGCCTTGACAGTGGTACCCAGGCCTTTTGAATCCACAGCTGGGTATGGATCCTGATCTCCCCACTTGTACCCCTGACCCGGGAGGAACTGGAGGTAATGATGTCACAAAATTATATACAAGAAATCTGCTTTTCATCCTGCCTTTGCAGAAAATTCAGCTTTGTCTCAGGGTCTTCTTATGGGAAATGTAAACAAAGACAAAGGTCAAAGGAATCTCCACTGTGGGTTCAATCCATGGCCTTTCTGAGCGTCTGGTTTTCAACCCTAAGACATCACACTATGTTCCTAGGCTTGCCTCGTTGTCTCATGGTTAAGAAGCCTTCTGCATAGGCTGGAGGCCTACCCGCAATCCTGGGCACTAGGCTGGCCATGCTCAGCTCTTGGACACTAGCTGTGACTGCTAGGACCTGCTCTGGAGTCAGACAGAGCTCCAGGGATGCAAAGGAAGTCAGTGTTTGGAAAGACCAGCAGACTTGGCTCCAACAGCACGTGCTCCATGAAGACTTCCCTAGTACCCTCACCCCCCAAGTAGGAATAACCTACCTCCTCCGTCATGCCAGCCCCACTCTGGACACACTTCTGGTCTGGCACCTAACATAGTGAAATGTTACCATAATCACTTGCTCACATCTGTGTCTTTATAATAAACAGCGAGCTCCCTGAGGGAGAAGACCATGTTTTCTTCATCACTGTGTCCCTCCTCCCCAACAAGATGCCACAAACCAGTATTATGGAGGCACTTAATAAATGTCTGATTGATGAATGAATGAATGGATTTTCTAGGATCCCCTGCCGGGATCTCCGGGAGTAAGAGATTGTGAACAATGGGTCTGCATAACAGCATCCCTCTATTGTGCCCATCTGAGATGGGTCAGGCAGATGGCTGTGCGGTGCTACCGGCAGTCCAGGCAGAACGCTCTGAGCCAGGAGTGAAATCAGGCTGAGCCTGGCAGCTTCTCCCTCCTCCGGCCTCTTGAGGTATTTGGCCCCTTGGGCTATTTCCTGGAAGAAGGAACCAAGAGCCTACTGGCTGCACAGGCTTTGGGGGCTGTCCTTGGAGTTCTCTATCCTAGGTACCTAGGGGTCAGCCTGGCCTCTAGGTGTGGCCAGTGGCAACCTGCTCAACAGCTCCAAGCATGAAGCCACCAGTTCAGCGGAGGACAGGCTGCAACATGGTGACTCACCCCTCTCCTCCCTGCTGGAGCCATGAATAGCTGCGCTCCTGTTCTCTGATTTTGGAATAGGGATTTGAAAATTCTGTCAGACATCTTCCGCAGTTTTTTCAGGAATCCTGTGCTGTCATTTCTGAGCACAAAGAAGGGCCTATCAGAGCACTTTATTTTGCCCTTGTCTCTTCTGACTAGTTGATGAGAACTATGTTCTCAGCTGTTGGACAGAAGTCTCTTCCCTGAGCAAAAGACATATGGAAAAATCATATCCCTATTTTGCATTCATTTAGAGGGAAGATGCATAGAAAAGGCCAGAGCCTCATTCACAGTAAGCATAAAAATATATGCACAAGGGTGTACAGAAATAATGAAACGATGAGATAAATTATGCGATACAGCCCCCAAATTTCAGAATACTATAGAGTTTTTTAAAATGGGTATCTATTAACACTGATAAATAACTCTATAATACACTTTTAAGTGAAAAAGCAAATGATCTAATTTATGTTTAAAAAAAACATCCTATAGATGTATATGTATGCCTGTGTATTCTGTAAAAGCAAATTTCTATAAGAAATATATAAATAAACTATACTGGTGAGAGGTGGGTAGAAGGTAATTTTCATATTTTTATTCATAATTCTATTTTGTTTAAATTTTTATAACCAGCATCTACTTTTTATTTAAAGACCAAAACTGAAGAGGAAATTAAATTAATAGAAAAAGGAAAATGGGCAAAGAAAATGAACAGTTTTTAAAAGAAAACATACAAATTACAACTTACCAAAATGTTTAAATGTCTATTTTAACTAGCTTGAAAGAAAAGCAAATTAAAGCAACATAGAAGTGCTATTTTGGGCACATCAAACTAGAAACTATTCTTTTTTAATACTAGTAAGTAGTCTGGATGAGAATATGGTGAGATAGATAATCACATTCTTTTCCACTGGTGGTGGGAGTTTATAAAATTTACATTGGTATATTAATTTTGAAGAATACAGGCAAAATATATTTGAACCTTAAGAAAGTTTTACTTTTATATTTTCTCACCAATTCCAATTCTAGAAACTATATAAAGGAAATAATCAGAGATATGATAAAAAAATTGTATATCAAAATACTCATTACTGTGTCATTCATAAAAAACAAAAAAGTAAAAACAACCTACACATTCAACAGTAATGAAATTGTTAAAGGATAATATTATGCAGCAGTTTAGAATCTTGTGCTCAGAGAATATTTAAAGGCATGTTAAAATCTCATTGTATAATTCAGTGAAATCAGGGACAAAACTTATTTAAGGTATGAATTCAATTTGGTAAGCAAACAGAAATCTAGATATGCATATGTATTCACACAATCATAGATAAAAGACTAGAAAAAATAGATGAAAATATTAAAATTTGTTAGAGCTGGGGGTTGCAATCACAGGTGATTTTTATTTCTTTATAATGTTCTACATTTTCCATTTTTTCAGCAATGTTCTTTCTTTCCGCTAATAATCAAGAAAAATAGTAAATTTAAACTAAAATAATATCAAAAGTAGAAGGGGAAAACTTCCTAGAGTTCTTTTTGACTAGCATCAAACAAATAAACCATTGGCTATCCGTATGTGATGTACTCTAAGTGAAATATATTTTAAGACAGAGAAAATTTAAAAAGCCAGTAATGTCTACTTGTAATTTTCCATAAGCTTTTAATGTTGAATATATTGGCTTTTTGAATTTGGAATCACATAGTTCAAATAAACATACAGCTGCTTTGAAAAGTCCGTAAGTATTTTTACACCAACCAGGGAATTCACATAGATTCAGCTGGGTTGCACCCACTCAGTACAGCCAGTCATATACATAAAGACCTTGTTACAAAGGATCTGTGGTTTCACGGTCCAACTCCAGCTCTGATTCAGCTCTGCACTGAAACAGGATTTAAGGCATTTGTATTTTGGATGCAGAGGATAAAAGAGCTCACTTTATCTCACCACCCTCTCCAGGAAACAAATGCTCCAGATAGCAGCCTGGCACCAGCAAATGCTCCCCGGTTGCTTCACTAATGCCTCATCTTTACATACATGTTACTTTTGCTGAGATGTTTTCTTTTTTTCAAATGAGCATAGAGAATTCTTGGGGAAAAAAATTTTTTTTTAATGACTACCCTTAAAAAGTATTTCTTAAAAAAATAACTCTATATACTTTATATGGGTGATATTACACAGTCACCATCCTTGATAAGAAAATTCCTGCCAATTTCTTCATCTTTCCTTGGAAAGTCCAGATCATAAGAGAAAAAGTATTCAAGTGAATCTCATTATTTTCTGTCCAAAATTGCTCTCTTCCATATTCAAACACATTTAAGAAACCACAATCAAACACTCTGGAGACTAGGCAGTCTAGTCCAGATTTGATAAACATTTATACTTTGCACTTCGTTTAAAGTAAACAGAAAGGGCTGATGTTGGCTGGAGATTGGTCTGTATGTGCTAATGCAAACACTCCACATGGTCCAGGTGGTATGTGACAGGCAAGTGTTATTCACACACATACCTGGGAAAAGACAATGCTCCCACATAGCAGGGGCAGCAAGCTTTGTCCCGTTCAAGTGATTTGTCGATACTTTAAAGGTACCGATATTCAAACTTGGGTTTCTCTAACTAGTCCCAGTGTCTATTTGACTCTCTTTGCTTCTGACTTACAAAGTCATGCCATACTGTAATACCCTCTCACGGAGAATGAAAGATTATCCAGTATTTGGGATAAAATAGACTGTAACTTGAAATTCTCCCTCATTTGGCTCAATTTCCAGGTACACTGGCTTTTTTTTTTTTTTCTTTTTTTTTTTTTTACCATGGAGTGTTCTTCCCAGAAACTACTATATCAAAGGGACTTTGTAGGAACTCTCATTCCTATTTGTGCATTATTTATCTTAATTTCCAAATTATGTAATCAATTCCAGAATAATCTAAGGAGGAGGCAGGGTAGCTAACCAAGATGTGTATAAAGTCTAACCAGTTGCCAGTGGCCTGTGGCCCATCCACATATGTGGCCTGTGTGACACGTCAGCATAGACACTCTTCTCTGGGGCTGTCGAGTCAGTCCGAGGGTCAGCAGAGCACAGGTTCCTTACTCCCCTGGCCTATTCCAAAGCTCTTTGAATATCCTGGGTGCTCTTTGAAATACAGTCTGGCTTCTGTTGCTATTGGGTTATGTAAGTCTAACTTCTTCATCTTGCACCTTCTGACTGCAATGTTGTAGTGAATCAAATAAAATGGCATTTTGTGAAAGAAATTGGATTTTGGTGCAGTTATGACAGGCCACTGCTTTTTTCTCTAATAATGAGAAACAAGATGGAAATAAAACTTTCCAATGACCTTCAGAGGTTCCCCAGAACTTCCACTGTGAACGCTGATTGCCTCGGGCCTCACGCGCAGCCACTGGCTCAGTAACCCACTGCGTGTGGTTATTCTCTAGAACTGACCTCCCTTGCAGGGGAGCTGCTTCAGCGTTACTTGATTCTTAACTGCGCTGTCCTTGGAAGTTTTTTGTAACCTGGGAGGTCCAGATGCTCTTCAGTTACCCAAGACCATTATTTGCCAGGTTCGTTACCCCTAGTTCCAGACTGCCAAAATCGATTTAAACCTGATTCTGCCAGGACTTTGGACAATATATTAAATTCACTTACAAAGCCTCAGTTTACAGTTTACCTGCAAAATAGCTGTTAGGTCTAGGGTAAGAGTTAACTGAGATAACGTTTTTAAAATGCTATCACAGAGACATACAAATGGCCAACAAGCACAGGAAAAGATGCTCTGTATCATTAGTCATTAGGGAGATGCAAATCAAAAACCACAGCAAGACATCACTTCACACCACCTAGGACGGCTAGAATCAAAAAAAAAGAAAAACAGCAAGTGTTGGTGACGATGTGGAAAAATTAGAACCCTTGCATATTGCTGGTGGTAATGGAAAATAGAAACTGAAAAACAGTCTGGCAATTCCTCAGTAAGTTAAACTTAGAATTACCATATGACCCAGTAATTCAACACCTGAGTATATGCCCAAAAGAACTGAAAACAGGTGCCCAAATAAAGACTTGAACATAAATATGTAAAGCGGTACTATTCCCAATAGGCAAAACGGAACAGCCCAAATGTCCATCGCCTGATGAATGGATAAACAAAATGTGGCATATCCAAAAAGTGGAATATTACTCAGCCACAAAAAAGGAACGAAGTGCTGATACATGCTACAACATGGATGAAATCTTGAAAATACTATGCTAAGAAAAAGAAGCTAGATCCAAAAGGTTACATATTAAATGAATCAATTTATATGAACTATTGAGAACAGGCAAATCGATAGAGACAGAAAGCCCATTAGTTGCCAGGGACTGGTGGAAGGGGAGATTAGGGAGTATAATGGGTATGGGGTTCCATTGTGGGTGAGGAAAATGTTCTGAAACTAGATAATGGTGATGGTTGCACAACACTGTGAATATCAAAATGTTACTAATGATAAGTTTTATGTTACATGTATTTTACCACATGAAACTTTGTTATCACATAGTAAGCATTCCACAAACATTAGTTATTATTACTAAATAACTTTTGGCATTTTTATGTATTCTCAGAACAATATTACTTGACGGTTATTATCTAGCAATATTATGCATTGGGTTTTATTCTATTGTTGTCTAACTGATAAATTTTTCCTCTCTCCAGCTAAACTGCTTACACCATCAGATCGGAATAGGACCTCATTATCTCTCACTAAGCCATCCCTGTACACAGACAGAACTTCCTGTGTAAACTGATCTGGGAGATGCTGAGCAGCTTATCTGCCCCAAGGTCTTTACCCCACGGGCCCACTCTGAGCTCTGAAATTCCATATGAGAAGGACTCCGATGTGTAAGGCACTGTGTCTCTACCGTTGAACTGCAGGGTTATTATCTGGAAGAGGTAATCCAATGTACCACCAGACCAGAAAATTTAACATCGTAGCGTGAATTAAGTCGGTCACCAAAGAAAACATCTGAGGAAATGAGACTTCGGTGGGGGATGACTGAGGTGACCGTTTGGCCTATTAAGGTGATCTTCAGTGAGTGGTTCTGAACCACCAGGGCCTTGGGAGAAAATAGTACTGTGGAGGAGGGCAGCTGAAAGGGAGGAAAGAAATTTCAGAAGCAATTTTCACCTAGTTGAGATTTTACCAAGATCTTGTGTTGTATCCAATGCCATTACTTCTACCCCGATAGAGTGAGTACCCAATATGACAACCAAGGGGCTTCTTTTGAATGAAGAAATGAGTGAATGAATGATGTCTGGAATAGGTTTTAAAAGACCTCCTTCCTCTACCCCTCTCTTTTATCACCAATATAACTAAAGTAATAATAATAGGAGTTAACCTTTATAGGGCTTATCATGGGCTAAACCATTTATATGATTATTTCATTCAATCTGCCCATAATCTTATGAGATACTTACTCTTATTATCTCCAATTCACACACACACACAAAAGGACACTGAAACTTAGAAAGGTTAAGCATTTTGCCCAAGTTAGAGCCTCGTAGAGTTGGGTCTCTATCCATCCAGAACCTCCACTCTAACCACTCTGCTGACTATTCTAGTCAGTCTTTCACTCTTAATGGGAACGTCAATCAGCATGAGCTAAATGGGTGTCAGAGTATGAGTCAGAGACAACAGAAGCAAAAAGCAATCACGGGCACTGTGGGTCGGAGGGCCGTTTTGGTCATTTCCCTCTCTGCCCTTGCCAGTCACCCATACCTCCCACCCAAGCCTGGCAGCTGGAATAGTTAATATCAAGGCAAGATCACGGTAGCCCCTATGAGGAGAGCATATCAAGCGCTAATTCCAGGTGCGCTGGCATTCTCCCTTTGTAGAAAACAAAATTAAACAAAAAGGCGTATTGAAATAATGGATGCAACTTACAACTCTTATTGGCCGTTCATTAGGTGATGTTCGTTGCAAGTGCAATGTTTAGCTTGTGTGGAATATCCACAGCCCATTTTGTTTCTTTTATTTTGTCTCAGCATATTTACCAAATGGCCATTCATGAGTTTTAGTAACACATCTGCTATGTCAGCTATATTTATTCAGTGACTTCTCAGGATAGCCCCTGACCAGCAACTTCAGACAATTCAGATCCCTGGGTTGGATATTTCTTATCATTGGCACTAACCATTGTATAAATTGGGCCAGTTCTCCTTATAGTTGTGCACATTTATCGCATTTATGTGCTTCAAAGTCAAGCAAGACTTCGGATCTAAAACATCTGGGTGTGGAGTGTCATATAACCAAATCATCTGGTGATATTTGGAATTTTTCACTCTCCGAGTCTATTTAACAATCACTTTTCTTTTTCTATATCTCATTCTCTCCAAGGGCTCAAAATCTCAGCGTGGCTTTTATCTAGAATTGCCATTGTTTCCTTGACCTGTAGAATTTTCCTTTCACAGCTAAGGAATTGCTAGGCTCTAGCGTTTCATCCAGGTAATTGTAAAACCTTTATCTCTTCCATGCCGTGATGCTCTCCAGAGGCAGTGAGCAGGGAATGTTTTAGGATTTAAGTGCAAGAGTGGTGTGACCAGGAGCAGCTGTCCCTTTCTGACTTGAGCAGAGGCACACAGTGACTGGGGACACGTTACAACCCTGTCTATGCACATGTGGTAACGTGTTACTCCAAACACCCGACAATCCTCTGCTCCCCCCTCACTACACACACAAACCCACATGCTGGCAAATGGCTAAATCGATGCAACCAGATGGGTAAGTGGCCTGAGAGTTGCTGAGACCATATGATGCAATTAGAGATTTGATTTGATGGAGATGTTAATTACTTTGCGTTCAGATAAACACTATAATGTGTCCGGGAGGGAACTGTTATTTGGAGTTGACTCCTGTTTTAGAGCACAGAATGGCAGGAGGCTACTCTGGTTGGTTGCTTTAGGATCTACCCTCTCAACAAGGCTTCCTGAAAAGATAATTAAAGGACTCCCAGCTCAGCTAAGCACATAATGTTTACATCAAGCAGACAGTACCGACAACAACAAAAAAATACTTCTCAATATTTGTATTTTGGTTTCTGAGCTTCTGCAGGAATCATATAAAGCACGTTAAACGTATGTGTCTGTTAGCTCACAGTGTGCGTGTTGAACCTCTCTTCCTTACAAAGTAGGTAGCTATCTGGATAACGATTCAACAATGTTACTTACTGAATGGCTGCTACGTTTTCAAGACTGTGCTGTGTGCTCTGGCAATAAAGATGTTATTTCTCCCTTCAAGGAAACTACAGTCAAGAGTGAAAATGCAAGAGAGGGAGGGTCAGACTCTAACCAAGAGGCCAACTCAAGAGTCATTTCTTTCTTTTTTCCCAGCAGAATTCCAATTTTGTTTGGGTAGCAATGTGCCCTGCCCCAAGTGATGAATTATCTAAGCCAATCATGGCATCCCTCTTCTCCTTTCCCAGACACTCCTTTTGCTAGCCTCTCCAACTAGGGTTGACATATTTTCCATTGATACTTTCTTCCACTTGGGACACTGAAGTGAGGATGTAATGACTGGAGCTATAGCAGCCATCTTGTGATGGTGAGGTAAAAAGCACAGAGATGAACATCCAACAGGCTGAGAATGGTGAAACCAAAGGGTAGAAAGACATTTATAGGTTGTTGATGAAACTTTGAAAGCAGATAATAAATATCCCTAGGGTTTAACTTTCCATTAATGTGGTCTTCTATGACATGTAACTGAAGGCTTTCTAAACTGTTATAACATATATCCATAAACTATTAATCAAGCAATAGATAGTTCTAAAATCTGTGATGTTGACTACTAGAGAAAGGATAATTAAAACTGAAATATTTATCAAACACTTACTATGTGTCAGATATTCTGCTTGATGTCATTAGACACACACATTAAAAAAGCACAACAGACACTACCTCTGCTGCAGTGGAAGAGGTAGAATGTGAGCTGGGCCCTGAAGAGTGGTTAGAATTGAGACAGGTAGAAGATAAGAAAGGGGATCTTTCCAGGGAAGAAAAGCAACCCAAACAAAGGTAAGGTGGTATGAAAAGTCTTGACTTCCTCCGGAGACAGTAAGTAGGTCTCTGAAAGGAGAGCTGAAGCATTGGAGAGCAAAGAGAAGTCAAGTTGGGTGGGTGGGGCTTGATTACTGAAGGTCATGATAGTCAGACAGAGGAGTTTGGGTCTGATCATCAGGTAATTGGGGAACCACTGAAGGCCAGAGAAGGACCATGAAGAAAATGATTGCAAAATTAAATGCAGAATGGAATGGAGGGGATAGAGTCTGGGAATAGATGGGCCAGTTAAAAAACTGTTACAGAGATAATAATATTAATATAACACTACAAGAACATCAGCTAATGTTTATAGAGCATTTGTTATGTGCCAGACTCTCTTCTAAGTGCTCTCCATACAGTAACACATCTAATCCGCAAATGACTCTATGAGATAGGCATGAACACTTTTACTAATAAGGATCTGAGGCCCTGAGAGTTTGCCTAGCTTGCCAAAAGTAATAATTAAGGCAGAGCAGTAGTACAGTAATTAAGTAGTAATATAGATATGAGGGCTTAGACTAGGGTGATGTACCAGGGAAAAGAAAAAAGCCAGTCTAGTAAGCTCTGTAATCTTAGCAGCGCCCTTCCTGCCCCCAGAGTCATCAACAGATGCTCATAAAAGTTCCTTTGCCCTACATCCTTACTTCTAGAACCCTTTGTAGACTTTGCTTCTCAGACTTGCTTGTTCCATCTTGCAGGTTATATGCTATAAAACCTTCCCCATATTTCTCACTGTTGTTCTCAGTCCTCTCCAATGGACTTTCTGCTTTGACCTCTCATTGATTCATGGATCATGAACCCCAAGTGCCCGGTGCTCTGATCACACAGGGCATGGCCAACCCCCTTCCCATTCCCAGGCCCAAGCTGCCTTCATTCTTAGAACCCCAGGCCTCCAGCTTGCCCTGCAGGAAGAGCAGGCAGGATGAATATGAGGGACATTTATTGAGGAAGAATTGGTCTTCTGAAGGTTGGGTTGTTGACTAATTGAATGAAAGGATAATGTTCTAGACACCAATATCTCCAGTCTCAAGAGGAGAAGAATAGTGTTATCACCCACAGAAGATAAGACGTGAAAGAGGTCCATGATAAGATCAATCTGGATATAAAATGATAGACCTGTAGCCTAATAGTGTCAGAAGGTATCGATATTAGAGGGTTACTGAGCCAAAGCCTCTGATGTTGGGTTTGTGTGGAACATTCAGGCAGAAGGGTCCTGGGGAGTTAGTAGCTAGGATGAAGCAGCCCAATATGAAGTCTGAAGCTCAAGATGCTGGTTTGGGAGTCAAAACATAGTCATGGGAGTGTCAAGTGAACAGAGACTGGGTAGAGCAAGCAGATATCAAGAGAAGAGTCTTAAGGGCTCAGGGGACAAAAGCCCAAATAGGAGGCATGAAAGTAAACAGGAACCAAAGGACCAAAAGTGGACACTGAGAAGGAACAGAAGAGTAGAGGGAGAAGCTGGACACCAGGGCCAAAGAATTCAAGAAGAGAAGAGAGTTTCTAGGAGTTTTTTACCTGATTCAAAGTCTCAGAGGACTCAAAGTGCAACTGAAAAACGTATTTTCTTAGAAGGGTCTCCAAACCTTTTGAGTTAGATCCTGCTTTAAAATCGATATATTTTCAGATTATGCCCATTGATTTTTATCCATTTGCTTTCTAAAGGACATCTTGGTTGCTTCCAAGTTTTGGCAATTACAAATAAAGCTGCTATAAATATCAATGTGAGATTTTTGCATGGACGTAAGTTTTCAACTCCTTTGGGTAAATACCAAGGAGCACAGTTGCTGGACCATATGGTAAGAGTATGTTTAGTTTTGTAAGAAACCACTAATCTGTCTTCCAAAACGACTGTACCATTTTGCAATCTCATGAGCAATGAATGAGCGTTCCTGTTGCTCCACATCCTCACCAGCATTTGGTGTTATCAGTGTTCTGGGTTTTGGACCATTCTAATAGATGTGTAGTGGCATCCCATTATTGTTTTGATTTGCATTTCCCTCATGATATATGATGTAGAGTATCTTTTCATATGCTTACTTGGATATATACATCTTTATATTTTATTTGGTGGGGTATCAATTAAGATCTTCGGACTTTTTTAGTCTGTGTGTTCTTTTGTTGAGTTTTAAGAGTTCTTCATATACTTTGGATAACAGTTCCTTATCAGGTACATCTTTTACAAATATTTTCTCCATGTCCCGTTGTTCAGAATCTCCAATTTTATCTCATCCCTGCCATACTCTATTATAATTTTTCTTTGACGATCAAAAATGATTTTTTCCCTAGAACTATGTTATGCAATATAGTAGCCACTAGCCACCTGTAGGTATTTTAATTTAAATTAAATAAAATTTTAAATTAAGTTCCTCCATTGCACCAGCTATACTTCAAATGCCATGTGTAGCTAGTGGCTACTGCATTGGGCAGAGCAGATATAGAACATTTCCATCATCACAGATAGTTCCATTGGACAGTTATGTTCTGTAGATTCAAGGGATTATAGTTTTACAGGATAAGAACATGCTACATTTTCTATCTGCAGATCATAAAGTCTCTACATAATGCCAGAACAATCTGATACTTTTGTTCTTTTGCTCCTGTCATTAATTAAAATTTCTGCCTAAATGGATCATTGTTAGACATAGTTAAGGTAATTTGCCACTATTCCCAGATGCTTCCGGCAATTACGAATGTCTATCAAGTTGCTATTACCTTTCAGAATTTTTAATTCATATTTAAGGATCTGGATTTCCTATGTATTCCTTGAGTCTCAAGGTCCAGTTGAGGATGTAAAAGGAGAACCTGAGTTCACTAGGAAATCAAGACTTGGTGCTCATCCTTTTGTCTGACTTGGATATCAGAGCATTTCATAGGGACAGTATGCCTGAGTATAAATAGTCTACAGTCTCTGTGTTAAGTACATACCTAAGAGCCATTGTCTACTAGACCATAGCCTAAGACATGTGGAGCAGATCAAATTAACAAGAGCATTAAATAAATAATTGATGTAGCTTCAACTAAATAACCAAGCATAGTAAATAAATAAACCCTAAATTGGCAGGATGTTCTTGTCTATTCTAAATCCAATCAATGTTGGCTGAATACCAGTCTTGATGCAATTAAAACACAGTAGTGGAGCTTCCCTGGTGGTGCAGTGGTTGAGAGTCCGCCTGCCGATGCAGGGGACACGGGTTCGTGCCCCGGTCTGAACACAGTAGTGTGCATATGTTGCCCTCTAAGTAATATTTTTTTTTACAGGAATGCATGCTATTCCGCCAAGGATGAGTCAATGTCATGCTTGAATTGTGCAGGGTTGTAACCGCAACTTTGATAACTTTGCTGTATTTTGCTTTTCCATCGTAATCGTAATCTATATGTTTAACTACTTCAGACCTTTATGATGTTTTCTCCAAAGATATAGAAGAGACATGCATAGGAAGCCTAGGGATAAATATTTACAAGTTTCATTTTCCTGGTCCTATGCTCATGCCTTTCTCTTTTACACGCACACGCACACACACACACACACACACATGCACACACACACACACATGCACGCGCACACACACACACACACACACACACACATCCACAGGTGCACTCACACCCTGGAGTTTTAGCTGGGAAGAAAACCTTACAATAAATCCACTTCCAATGTAACAGCAGCTTTTCATACTTCCCATTGCATAGACCAGAGAAAAATCTCAGTGTTTCTGCTCTCTTCTGAACTTGGTGAGGATTACTGAGCCATGAGTGTAGGAAGACATTTTCCATCCTTCTTCTCTTATCCACCTGTCTTCCAGAATGCTCAGAAAAGGAGTGTTACGCTTATTTTTCTGTTTAAAAATCATCCAGTGTTTCCTGTGAGTCATCAGCCGGAGGAGTAATATGACTCCACCTTATGGCTCAGTAAACACACAGAGATCTGATTTCAGGCTAGGGACAAATTTCAAAATGCACATATAAATCACAGAGCTGATCCGTTTTTTTCCTCTTCTAAGCAATCCTACCAGGCATCCAACAAGAGAGTGAAAATCACACTTCTTACTTGAGTACATGATTCCCCACTTTTCATCACCTTTTTTTTTTTGTTAAAAGCATTTCTTTCTTGAATGTTTTTTCTCCCAACTTGGGTCATCTTTATAATTGATTTTTCAAGGTTAAGTAATTTTGATTATTACTGTTTGGGTAATGAATGAGGGAGTTTCAGGACAAACCATCAAGGAACAGTTCTAAGAAACAGTTTAACACGGGAAGAACTGGGGGCAAACCAGAAGACATGCAAAAAAATCCATATTTCTAACTATGTGGGCATATGGCTCAGAGGTAGGTGACTAGAAACAGGATACAAGGGCAGGAAGAAATGGTCAAAATGTTCTTTTCACCATCTAATCCCATGAGGGTTTATTTCATTACCTGGTATTTTTCATTCCTGAGAAAGGGGTACAGGTCATAACCTATGGCCACAATGCAGCAAGAACACTAGAAAAGAGAAACACCTATCTACTCATTTGGCCATTTGGCCAAGTGAGGAACTTTTATGTGAAAGGAAGGAAAGAATGAGACAATTAGAAGGGGGGTAAGAATGGAAACACATACAACTTAGAGGAGAGTGGGTGACCTGGAACAGACTTCTTATCCCAAATCCTGCCATCTCCTTGATGATGTGGAATCAGTGCTGCCCCTTGTTGAACAACTGACTCAGTTTATGACCAAGGATAAGCCACTTGATCTCTCTCTGGACTGCAAATCTCCTTGCCTCATAAATTAAGGATTTGGAGACCCACAGAACTTCAGGGTTTTGTGAAGATAGAGTAAGAAGAATGACCATCAGGTCCAATAATAACAACAATTTTACTTCGAGGGCTGAAAGAGACTTCCCAGAAGGCATCTTGATATCCTGGATCAATGATATATACTCAGTGCACTTGGCTTCTTGCACACACTCTTTCCCACTAACTCATAATCCACTACTCTGTGCAAGACCTTGTGATGACCCTGATCATCAGAGCAGCTTGAAACAGGGAGCCTGGATTCTCTTCCTGGGCATTTGCTGCTGTGGAACCCTCATAATAACCAATGTGATGAAGTCTATTTGTAGGATAATTTGATCTTTCCTTTTATTATTATCAAGAGGAAATGATGTTTGGATGTAAAGATTTAGAGACAAACTAATGTCCTTTAGAGTGAAAGGTAGGATGGGGGAGAGGTGTAGCAGATGCCGGTGCCCGCACACTGGCTGGGCTTCCAGCTGCCAGCGACTGCACCAAGGACTTTCTCTTGCTACTGGAGCCCACTCTGCCTCACAGAGGGCAGGCTTGACCCATGGCAGAATCGTTGCCCTTCCCCAAAGCAGCCCTCATTTGATGACTAAAGCAACAACTGATGGGAGTTGATGTGTCAATGTCCCAACTCCCTCACCCTTCTTGGATGCATGGTCTCCACTGGCTTTCAGGGTTTCCCCAGAGAAATTAGACTCCACTCATACGAGGTGATAACTGGCTTCTTAATGTGCCCTTTATTGGTTGCCCCCTTCCTGTCTCTCTTCCCCACTCTCTTCTGGTCACATCCTTCTCCTCCCAAACAAACTATTTGCTTTTCAAGTCTTATCTCAGTGCCTGCTTCTATGGGACGCCAAAGTAAGATACAAGGTCACTGGAAATTTGACTTATTATATGTTAGTTTTATCTTAAAGGAAGCATTTTAAAAATACCTGTGCTGGGTGTTCTTAAGTACTTCACAGGTTTAAATCTCATCAACCCTTTCAAAACTTTCCGAGTTGAGATACTCAATAAAATTTGTGTATTTGAATTTTCTGCAAGAGTAGAAGATAAATGCTTTCAATCTTTTCTTTCCTTTTTATTTTAAATGAGTTAAACTTTAAAGTGGATAAATCCCTAACAATATTTAGGTTTTTAACTTAGTTGTAAAACTCTATATAATCTGAGATCACCAGGGAGACAAAAATGATATATAATTATCTCATTATTTCACATTGATTCTCAGTTCTAATTCATTTATGCATGGGTTTCTCTTATTAAAACTGAAGTACTGGTAATAGCTACCACCTACTTCTATGGAATTTTCAGCTTTACTGATATTTTCATAATACAACTCATCTCTATTATTCTGTTTTTATGATAACAAAATGACCTAAAATACATTAAAATGCACCGTGATATAACAGCATAGGATAAAAACGAAGTTTCTTCATGAAGACATGAAATTTAAAATCAGATTGCCTGGGTTTAGATCCTGGTTAATGATACTTTCAAACTGTGTAATCTTGAGCTATTTACTTAACCTTTCTGTGCCTTGGTTTCTTTATCTGCGAAATCAGGGTCATAACTGTTCCAAATATATAAGGTTTCTGTGTGGATCGATGAAATTGTAATTTCAGAGCACTTCCGGATGCCTGGCACGTGGTAAGAACTCAATACGTGGCAGCAATTTACCCTCATTGTTATCACTCCTCCGTCTGGATCATGTGAGGTCAGTCTCCAGCTCCTTTCAAGAGCATTTTTCTTATTCAGAGCTGGGTTATCCCCTGAGAAAATGTGAACAACTGTGGCTCAAAATGCTTCTGTTAGAGTGTAACTGTGTTTTTGTGAGTAAATTGGAGGTTCTCTATCCTTTCCCTTCTTCCCCCACCACCGATCACAGATTTGACCAAGAAATGAAAGACAATCACATGATTAAAGGACAAGACATCTTCCTGAAATTAAAGACATCTTTCCTGAGTCTCTGCAGGAATGGTGCGGGATGAGAATAGTTAATTTAGTTAGTCATCTTCCCCCCACTACATATCCTTTTCTTGTAGCTCAGCAGTGACATGGCAACTGGATAATCACCGTCAGACCTCCCCCTCCTCCTCCCCTCCCCCCAACTGCTTTGCCATTGTTTTAGACTTTGTTACTCATTATGTAATGTGTTGCCTTTCAAATGGGTACCCCTTTTGTGAGTCATCTATTGACTTGATTTGCCTGTGTTTTTTCATCTTTTGATTCTTTGGATGGCAGAGGGTAGTGTTTGACAGATTTTCTCATTTTAATGAAGGACCACACAATTAGAGTGTTGTACATATGTCATTATCTTATACATCTTAGTGTTTTCCCCCTTATTTCCCCATGTTTCAAGATTTCCTGGAAACGTCACAGGTATTAGGCTTGTAAACTCAATTTAGGCAAACAAGGTTGAACTTGAGAAACATGTATAGAATTTTCCTCAATGTTCTAAAAATAATCCTTTAATTTTTTCATCTGCACATATTAAATAAGTAGCCATTATGTAACCAGCGCTGTCTGAGAATTCAAAGGAGAAGGAGAAAGAGAAGAAGGAGGAGGAAAAGCAGGAGAAGAAGAAGAAGAGCAGATGTTTCTAACCCTCCATAAATTTATAGTCTTTGGGGGGAGATGATACCTAATTAGAAGTCAATAAATAATTATATAGCACAAGTGCATAGTACACTAACAATCCCTGCCCCCCACGGAGGCTTGGACTCAACTCGTGACAGAGTTTCTCCCTTCTCTCAGTCTGTGGGCTGATGTGTGAGACCTCCATAAAGAAATCATTTCTAAAAATTCTGATTCTGGTACTGAATCTCTGGGAAATATGAGGAGTCATTATTTCTCCCACATTCCCTTCTCCCTCTTCCCCAAGATACGGACTAGTAGTGAAGTAGAAATCCAGAAAAGAGTGACAGAACTGCATTCTGGAGGACCCGTGCTCAAATTCTCCTGCGTGGGCCTGTAACCTTGTCAATCACACAAGCGACAATTTTTCCTCACTGCTGGGAAATGAATGGGATTAGCCAATGTGATTGTTCTTTATTGCAATGAGGAATGGTGAGTGCCTTTTCAGGAAGATAAATTTCACAGACTGTAACAAGTGGAACAAGCTGTTTCTCTTTGCTGTTTTTTTTTTTTTGGTCACTTTTAGAAACCTGATTGGGGCCTACCGACTGAACTGTCCTCAAATGAAGACATGGAGCTAGTGTGTAGCACAGTAACCTGCCATTTTTGTCACAAAAGAGGCAAAAAACATAGAACGCCACCTCTCCCTGTGAGGCAATAGCCTGTATGTGCAGAGAACTCTGGGTCCTCATCTCCCAAAACAGAGGTTCAGATTTGCTTGGGCATTTGGGGGGAAAAAAAAAATCTCACCAACAGAGGACCAAAAACCTGTATGGGTAATGCCAAAATGTTGTATACTATTGTTCTCAGTAGAGAATAAACAAAGGAGCGGTAGAGAAATTAACTGGCCTCAAAGTGTCTTGGAATCCTCAAACTTCTGTCTCCATTACTTAACTTAGAAGAACCAAAATTAGGCCCAGTTCAGAGAAGGGAGTTGTTGCTGATTTGACCAGGTGATTAAAATAAATGTTGATTGGCCTATTTAGGGACACTTTAAAGGAAGATATATTTATGAACTAAACTCTGAAAGATGGGTAAGATTTGAATACTCAAAATACACTATTGGGGTTAAGTTCAAAGCTTATAAACAGATGGAAATGGGAATTTATACTGAGAGGGAGTTAAGGAAGCCTTTTCAATGAATTGCCTTGGTGATAGCCTGAGGTCTAAAATGTGACAGAGGATCTCATCAAAATCACTCCAAAATTTATATCCTTGAGAGCAACGTGGAGTCAGTTGAGAAGGGTGAGGATGAAGTAGGTTTTGAACATCTCATTTTAAGGTGCTGATGTGACTTTGAAGCAGCCTGTCCTTCAGATGGGTGGAAAAATGAAATTGGAGCAAACTGAAAGGGTAAGAT
Source organism: Orcinus orca (assembly GCF_937001465.1). Lineage (NCBI taxonomy): Eukaryota > Metazoa > Chordata > Mammalia > Artiodactyla > Delphinidae > Orcinus > Orcinus orca. The sequence goes on from NC_064570.1 coordinate 70,774,479, forward strand.
GGGAATCAGAGATTAAGAGATCACCCCTGTGGAGGTACCAGCTGCAACCGTAAGAGATGAGGGTTCTCTTTGGAGTTCACAGAGCAATGAGTACGGAGGGCAGATAAAAGGATGGTAGGGATCCATACGATGTGGGAGGTGAAGGAAGAGACAAGCCAGAACAGGGCAGAAAAAGAAGACTGCAGGGCTGAAGGACAAATGGGGAACCAAGGAGTCACCAAAAACTAAAAGGGAAGGGGGAGATTCAAGGAGCATGTGATAATAGCCTAAAGGGTTATAAGATCAAGTCGAATGGAAACCAAGGAAAAGCTACTGAATGTTATCACATTTGTGGGAGCAATTTCAGTACTGATAGAGCAGAAAGTCAGAACATGGGGAACTGAAGCAATGAGAGGATATACAGAAAGGGGTGACCAGATGTTGGGCAGGAAAGGAAGGGAAAAGATGAAAAGAAAAGGTGAACTTTAGGTGAAGCTAATACAGCTTGAGCTTCACTGCCCCTTACTTACAAGGATCCCTTCCAAGGCCCTGGGAGGAACGCTAGCAATGGACCCATATGGTTGTATGTTTTGTAAATCTTGCAAGAGCAAGATATTTTTACTGCAATTTGTTGTAAGACCATTTTCTTTCCTCTTTAACTTCTCCTCCTCAGTACGGGATGCAAATTAAGGGGAAGCTGAATTGGAGATCCATTTAGTTTGGATTTGTCGAAATTTATTACAAAGTCACAACTGAGTATAGTTAAATTACTGCTGGTTGACCAGATATAAGAATAGCTTTCAGAAATAGCTTCTGCCCACACTATGCAACATCATGACAGGAGGACATCAACACAAAAATAGGTCAAGTGTTGCCAGTATCCTTTCAAAATGATATTTAAAAGTTGTCACTTAGAGAAAACTTGAAATTCCCCCAAATCTTGTAACTCACGTAGGAAAGAAACTTGATAAATACTCCTCTAAAATTGGCAACAATTCTACAATTTAATATGCCCTTCCCAAGAACAAGTTATGACCCCCCCAAAAAAGTTTTCCCAGACTAAACAGAATTATAAACCAAAGTTCCATCAACGTACTAGAAGAAAATCTGAATTATTTTCTTTTTCTCAATATAGAAAAATGCTATTACAAAATTTGTTGTCATATGAGGAGGCTAACAAAAAGTATGTTGTTTCACCTGGATTTTTAAATCAGCTTTTTAAAAAATGTGTAACTTGTTATGATTTATTTTCTCCTTCCAAATATATATTTACTTTTAAAACTAATTTTGTATTCTTAAGCTTCGTACCACCCCAAACCACAATACCCTCATGATGTACCCAGGTTTTGTTGTTTTGAGGGTAGAGGGTGGATTTGAAGTGAAATAATAGCCTACTTACTAACTGTGACAAGCAGTATTTCCTGATTTCATTTTTGTAACAACCATTCAAATTAAATATTATTACACCTGTTGTATAAGTGATGGAACTGAGCTTTAGGTTCCAAGGTCATTCTGCTAGTAAGTGGGAGAGCTGGATTTAAAGGCAGATCAGTCCAATTTAAGAGCTTATGCCCTTTCCATTATAACTACGAGGTAAAATGGAAATGTGGATAACTAGAACAAAAATGGGGACTTTAAGCACCATGATTCACTAATAAAATGTAGTGTTGACTATTTGCAAAAAACTCTTTTGTTTCTTATTTTCTTTTTTTTCCCTACTAATTGGTAATTCCCATGCAAGTACACAGGCTCCTCATGCCATCTCAAAACAACAGTGTATTCCTCTAATATTTAAATATTCTACGATTCTGGCCACATACCATATTGCAGTACACTTATCGGTCTATAATAAATACAACACCATCACACTGATAAAAGCAAATATAGGAATTGCTATTAAGAAGAAGGAGGCAATAAATGTGCTAATAAAGTCAAAAACTGGAAAACTCGTTGAAAATCTTTCATTATAGCAAATGTTTTGTTCATAGTCAATATGAAGTATGCTAATTTGGATTCCCTGGCTTGTTTCCATCTTAGTCAGTAGGCATCTGTCAATTCTCCGAGGCAAGATGTCCACTGGCTGACTCCCAGGTGCTTATGTAACAGGAAGAAAACAGCTCAAGCATATACATGCCCTTCCCGAATGAGAATTTCTATTGTATGCAATATATTCCCTCCAAGATCTTCCATTATATTAAATGCTTCCACCTTACAATGGTACTTTTAGTACTTCATGAGTTTGATATTAGAATATTTCATGAAAGTGGATGTGATTATTCTTTGGGGGTTGTTTAGCATCTATAGAAAGGACAGGTTAAAAATCTGTGATTAAATTTTATTGGTTTATTCAAATGGCAACCAGGACACCATAGTGTGATATTTTTAATCATGGTTTTATTTGTAGAGTCTGAACACACCTAGTTGATGGGAAATGGCCTATGACAGACAGGCAAGAACTTTGTAGGAGGTAATTGTTACTGGATTACAACCAATTCTTTCCTGAGATGGACTACATGTGAATTTCTGGGGAACTGAATCATCTTACAGTATTTTATGTTTCCTGTGCTAATCGATATAATATCCATTTTTAGCATGAATTTGTCATTAGGGTGTTTCTGAAAGCTTATCGGCTTTTAAAATAATTCATTTCCACTAATATCTTTTACAAGATAGAGATATTACCGAAGTGCTGCTCTGAGAAATGATCTAAACACAGTGTCTATTTGTAGCTGATTAAATGCAGAAACTTGATCTGGGTGTCTATATGGCAAATTCGTCAACTGCTCTTGGCTTATACCTTAATATAGAATCGTGATGCAGATGATTAAAGCTTTTGTAGTAAGCGGTATGCTATATGTCTTGATTTTGATGTATTTCATTAGCATAAGGGAGAGGTACCTTACTAATATTATTTTGATGATTTTTAAAAATTTGTTTTCTGTGTATACAAGAAACTAATAAAACTTAGATTATGCTATAGCAGTGTACTTGGTTTGGTGTGAATCCAAATATAGTTTTGACAGTGTTGTTTCCTTTTTTCTCAACTGACTTTGTTCTTGAGTTGAATTTTATTTAAATTGTGATTACACGTTGTCAGGCACTATTCTGACCAAATCAACTGTTTAGCTTGGTATCAACTAGGTACCCACAGAGCTCATTTTGTGACGTTAGGGACTTTAATAAAACCAAAAAACGGCAAGCTTAAAATATTCACTAGGCTGTAACCCTAGCATTTACATATTGCCCAGAGCCTACTAGGTACTAATAACTATTATTTAAACAAATGACTTAAGGGTGAAGTTATAATTCAACTACATCTACTTGATAATCATGGTGAGGTAAAAGCAAATCCAGAGAACCAATGGAAATATGTGTGTATGGAATGGAGATTAATTTGTAGAATAACGTATGAACCCTGTTTCTTAATTTTTCATCCTTCAATAGTGTTTTTTAATATTGCATCCTGGAGAGCAGGATGGGGTCTGAAGACACAGTTGAACACAGAAATGTGAGCATTACTAGGAGGACTGAGGAACCTACCAGAAAGCGGAATTTTAAAATAGATCAATATTTTCTTTCTGCCCAGGTAATGTAGCACATAGGTTTAGCTGTGGTCAAAGAGATGGACTTAATCATCTTTCAAGGAAGCTTTCATGTCACTGATTCTTACCCTAGCTTTTCTTCACTTAGCAGAGTATGTCTCTTGTATTAATTTTAAGGAAGAACTGGAAATAGTTACTCAGAATCCACAACCATTTTAGTATAGCTTAATAAAAAAACCTTAGGCATATAGAGATATTTAAATCCATATATAAATATTATACTTTTATATTATATAATATAAATTTAATATTAACAATGAGAAAAATGTGAATCATGACTTCCTGTGCCAAACTGAAGGATATAGTAAAGATTCTGATAGAGTCTATTTGTAACTGCATTGTCTTATCAGAAACAAGAAGTGCCTATCTTGCAATTAGGCATTCCTTCCTGTTTTGAGGACCAGAAACCTGCTATCACGTACTGAGTTCCAGTAAGCCAAGAGAATGTAAACATCATAAACAAAAGGTAATGTTTGAAGAGCATTCTGCTATGGCCCTTATTTGTCTGAATTATGTGAACAAGTATCTAGTGCTCGGAGTTTTTTGTTTTTTGAAGTATAGTTGATTTAAAATGCCATGTTAGTTTCAGGTGTACAGATTCAGTTGTACATACATATATATATATATTCTTGTTCAGATTCTTTTCTCTTATAGGTTATAACAAAATATTGAGTATAGTTCCCTGTGCTATACAGTAGGTCCTTGCTGGCTATCTATTTTATATATAGTAGTGCTTATGTGTTAATCCCAACTCCTAATTTATTCACCCTGCCCTTTCCCCTTTGGTAACCATAAGTTTGTTTTCTTTGTCTGTGGGTCCATTTTTTTTGTAAATAAGTTCATTTGTATCTTTTCTTTTAGATTCCACATAAAAGTGGTATCATATGATATTTGCCTTTGTCTGGTTTACTCCTTTTAGTGTGATAATCTCTAGGTCTATCCATGTCGTTGCAAATGGCATTATTTCATTTTTTTTTTAGGGCTGAGTATTACATCTTCTTTATCCATTCATCTGTCAATGGACATTTAGGTTGCTTCCATGTGTTGGCTATTGTAAATAGTGCTGCTATGAACATAGGGGTGCATGTATCTCTTCAAATTAGAGTTTTCTCTGAATCTATGCCCAGGAGTAGGATTGCTGGGTCATATGGTAACTCTATTTTTAGCTTTTTAAGGAACCTCCGTACTGTTTTCCATAGTGGCTACACCAATTTACATTCTCACCAACAGTGTAGGAGGGTTCCTTTCTAGTGCTCAGTTTTAACAGGCTTAAAATGATCTACTGAGATGAGGACAGAACTTTAACATAAATAATAAATGTTATTATTTAAAATAACATAAATGTTAAAGTACCCTAAGTTTGTCACAGATTTTCAAGAACCTTGAAAAATAGTTTTTCTACTTGTGAACAATACAATTTCATAAATAACATCAACTCATGAACCAACCAACGAAGAAATATTTGGCCAACCTCCCAAGTTGACAGGTGAACAAGTGACCTTTCTGGAGGTCCAGACTGTCATTGGCTTGCCCAGTCTCTCAGCTGGCTGGTGAAAGAGCACAGACTAGAATCAGATCTCTCACCTTTCAGTCCTCTCTGCTTTGCAAAATTGTATAACCTCATACCTGCACTGGTGTTTTCTTTCTTAAAAAACTGACAGAAATAAATATGTGCTATCTTAAAGGTGAATGGACTAGAAATTTCCCATGCTGGCCTGTTTCTGACCCCTGAACATTATTGGCAGAACATGGGTATTTCCCACAATGGCGGGATATTGCCCCCTCCTAGAAGAGATCTATTTAGGTTTCTAATTAAATGATTTGACCTGTAAAGGAACAGTTGTGTGTAGCAGCTTGTTAGCATTCATAATGTGCATAGTGGCTCAGGAAAAACTAATCATAACATCTAGTACAAGTTCAGGTACACAGGCCATGCTCTGTAAATATTTCACTATAAGGGTGTTTAACATCTATTTGAAACGTTCTCAAAGTGAACACAAACACGGTTATGCTACATGATTCACACCTTCTCTCCTTCAGACAAACGCTTACTGTAGAAATCTATCTTCTGGGTTGTCTTGGGTGAAGTGCTCATTAGAAGCAATGGCATGAGTTGTACATCTCCTTGCCCTTTCCAGACCTATGCTTCTTTTACTCAAAAAATTATCCAGTTTTTTTTTTATCGTGACTATTGTGTCATAGTATATTTTAAACTAATTTCTGCCGCTCCTTGTCATGCCCCACCCTCCCCAAAATGGTGGGAGAGTTGGAAACAGGACTGTCTGTAATTCAAGTAGACCCCACTAGAGTGCACCAAATGATCCAAAAAGCTAATTTAACAAGTCTTTAAAGTCTCAGAATGGAATCAGAACTCTAATCATCCAGGAACAATTTCTGAACACTTAAGTAAATATGTGCTTTGAAAAATAGTAGCTTGGAAAACTATTAAGAACAAGACCATAGAATTTATATTTACTACATTTATAACTTCTGCACCACGTGAGTTGGCTCCAGGGAATGCTAATGTTACATTTTTCAAAGGTAAAAATCATTTTAACATTTCTGTGTCAATAATAAACAAGCACAGACTACTTTCTTGAATGTGGCATATGACAGAATCTTACACTAAGAGTTTGACGGGCATCTACTTTATGTTCTGGTAAAGTGATGAGAAGAGGTTACCGGTTTTAAAACAAAGAGAAAACAAAAGCAAGTGCCAGAAAACCTGGGCGTTGGAACAGAAATGGTGGAAGGAGACAGCATCTGATGGAACACAGCATTAAAACTTGGTCTGTGGATACAGATGGTCTTGAATGAGAAGACAAATGCTCCTAGAGCCCTTGAGGGAAAAGGTAATGAAAATGAAAAATCCAGCTGTGTGGACAATAGAGGGTTGTGAGCGATGGGCGGGGCCCAGGAGGAGCAGAGGCTGGGACCACCCTGGAACACAGGATCATTGCGTGGGCTCCTAGAAACCTGGGGTCACTCTAATTGTCAACAACGACAAGTTGATATTGGGGAATACGTCAGGACAGGAAAAAGGAGACAGCCATTTGACATTTGAACTTATAATGCAAGACAAGGACTGGCTGCTATAAAGCCCAACCCAAGAGGGCTTTACATTGCTGGCGCTTCCATCAAATCACTGAAAGGCTGCCCAGGAGGCCAATCACATGCCTGGAAGCTGCTGCTGGGGAACAGGCAGAGTGTGGTCAAGACACGAAAGGAAATGAAATTAAGTTGGGAAGAACAGCTCCGTGGTCATGTAATTCTGAGAAGTGTTATTGAACACCCCCGATGACTCCGTAAAAAATGCTTCTCCAGTTACATGGATTCCACAGGTAAATATTTCAGGTGTGGAGAAAAATAACAAGAATTTACAAAGAGACTCCAAGAAATTGGAAGGATGAACATCAAAAGCATAAGCCAATTTATGGTTACCAAAGGGGAAAGGTGGGCAGAGATAAATTATGAGTTTGGAATTAATAGATACACACTAGTGTATATAAAATAGATAAACAAGGATCTACTGTATAGCACAGGGAACTCTATTCAATATCTTGTAATAACCTGGAAAAGAATATATATATATGTATATTACTCTAACACAACATTGTAAATCAACTATACTTTAATTAAAAAATATTTTTTAAATGAAGCATTAAAAAAAAAAAAGCATAGGCCATTCAAGAGGAAGTTGTGCAAAGGCAGCAGCCATAAACTCCCCCACAAGTTTTAGGGTTATTGTTATTTAAAAAAATTCTCTTTGAATGGCTAAGCCACAGAATCCACAGGTCCAAAAGTAATGACTGATCATCAAATCTTTGTGTTTATTTTAAGCACCATACAGTACTTCACTGCAAGGGGCTTCAGATCAGCCATGTACACAACTCTTGTAAAGGCAGGAAAGTGGTACAGCACAGCTGCTGAACGTGGTAAAATGGCCAGATGAGTATGGAAATATTGAAACCAAGATTATAGTATGGAAGGAAAACATTTATGATCTGATAATTGAAGAACACCTCCCTGGATGAGAAGAAAAAGATAATTTAGACAAGAATTTAAATGTTCCAGCAAGATTTAGGAAGGTGCTAATGGAATTGACTGAGAGACCATTGACACCTGCCTGAGCTTTGTGGTCTATTGAGAAAAGCAATGATTCCACAATGGATGGTGGGAAGTGGCATGGTCAGGACAGACATCTCCAGGTAATGGACAAAAAACAAAACAACTCAAGAGGCCTTCTGTGTGGGCACATCTGCAGAGAAATCTAGCAGTAGTGCATGCAACAGACTGGCACTGACCACATTCAGTGGGCTTCCCTGCCCTGGAAAAAACATGAAATTTAGAATTACCATTGATTCTGAGAATCATTCTGGGTTCCATTCCTTGGGCCTCTATTTTCACAGAATAATTGCCTTTTCGATATTTACTGCATGTTTCACCCAAAGGAGTCCAATTACAATAGCAATTTATGAATAATTGAAGTTGAGAACTTCTGAGAACTCTGAGACAAGTTGGGAATTGGACTGATTTGTTTCTATTTAAAAATCAGGAAAAATTTTTCAAAAACTATTATTTTTGTTTCTAGTTAACACTTCTCCAGTCTTAGTCATTTTGCTTGTGCTTTCTTTGACTGCTTGGACACTTTCTCAGTTAAAATTCTTCATAAACCAACTGAACTTAGTATGAGGCTGTTCAAAAAGACACTTTTTAAAAAACCATATCAGATCATTCAAAATAAATAAACGTAAAGTATTCAAGAGCTATCATATCATTCTATGAAAGGGAAAGGGGGAAAAGAAAAGAACTACCTGAAAGTAATTCTGTTGAAGATATCTATGACATACTGTTGGATGAAGAAAAGAAAACCGCCAGCAGTATGTATAGTCTGACCTCCTCATCTAAAAAGAGATAGAGAGACATAGATGGACCTAGAGACTGTCATACAGAGTGAAGTAAATCAGAATGGGGAAAACAAATATTGTATATTAACACACACATGTGGAATCTAGAAAAATGGTACAGATGAACCGGTTTGCAAGGCAGAAATAGAGACACAGATGTAGAGAACAAACGTATGGACACCACGGGGGGAAATCGGTGGGGTGTGGTGGTGGGATGAACTGGGAGATTGGGATTGACATATATACACTAATATGTATAAAATAGATAAGTAATAAAAAATAATAAAGTAAAAATTAAATAAAAAGAGATAGACGCTAGATAGACAGGTAGGTAGATAGGTTACACATGTACACAGTTTAGAGTATAAAAGGACACACCGAAATTATTTTATATTAAAAAATATATATAAGTGGTATATTTGTAGCCGATTCTTGTTTCTTCCTTTTACTTATTTGCATTTTCCTAATTTTCTGTAATTACTGTATGTTCCTTTGAAATAAGAAAATAATTTAAAAACTTATTTAAAACTAAAACGACTCATTTTCATATAAATGCCCCTGGTATGGTTAAGAATGCCAGAACTGGTGACTCAGTGGACTACTGCTGGATCTGACTGCTGTATTTTGGGAATTTTTTTTTTTTTTTCTTTTTAGTGAGTCATGCATGGCAGTTTACTCAGAGTGAAGTAAGTCAGAAGGCGAAGGGCAGGCATGAGTGGAGCTCATCACTTTAAGCTCTTTCCTCACCCTATCCAGATCCTTAGAATTACACCAAATCTGGTTAAAAGAGGCCTATCGGCCTGAGTGTTCCATCAGCATGATGTATTGTGTACAGACCCTGCTTGGCGGCCAGGCCTTGCTCCACCTCTGCCTAATTTGTCTTGACAGCTCCCAACCCTCACTTTGCCTAACTATTTTGTTTCTTCAGTCTTAGCTCTAGCCTTGACACCTGCACCTTTGCCTCGACACCTGCACCTTCGCCTCTCAGGTCACAACTGGTGTCTTTCCAGCTGCCTCGGCTGTGTTCCAACTGTACATTGCATTTGCCATCTCTCTCTTTCTGGAAATTTCTTGAGGGGTCTCTTTCATGTAGCAAAGGATTAGCGGGTACAGCTCCTGGCCTGGCTGACCTGTTTAAACAGCTCAATTCAGGATTCAAGCACACAGTCAGCACAAGGTTAGAGGAAGTCCCAGCTGTAATGAGATTTCTCAGCAGGACGATGAATCTGGCATGGTGATGGGAAAGTGCAGGGGTGTAATACCAGGTGTGGGCAGTGGTTCCTGGGCAGATCTGTCCACAGGATCAAAGCTCCAGCTTCTAGATTGGGTTTATAGGACAACTGCCAATCTTGAGGAAGAACCAAACAAGAGAGAAGCAGAGCCCTGGTACTTATTTTATAGAACTGGTGAACTGAGCAGGTTAATGCAAGAACGTCTCAGAATTGGGATCAAGGCAGATAGGTGCTCAGGGCTAAGAAGCAGAGCCACAGGAGAGCGCAAATACTGGAGCCCCACTCTCAGAATGCAGATACTACAAGAGGCAAGTTACAACTCTAAGGTGAGGACAAGAGCTTAGGGCTTGAGTACCAAATCTCACCAGAGGGGGAATGACACAGAGAGTATTGGCTTAGGAGCTGGGAGAACTCAAAGAAGCTTGGAGAAACAGTAGGGAGCCCACATTGAGACTCCAAAGGGAAAATGGACAAAGGAAAATTAAAGCGGACCAAAATCAGAGAATTCTGGATGACACTGGAAGTTATTCAACCATATGAACTCATTTGAAAATAATTTTTAAGTACCCAAGTAAATTATAAATATGTATTCGTTGTAAAAATTCTAAGTTATTACAGGTAAGGTTAAAATTCGTTTTTGAAACCATCCCAACCTGGTCCACTCCCCTCTCCTCTCCAGTGATATCCCAAATGTATCACTTTTACTATCCTTCCTGGTTTTGTATGCATTTATGTGCAGATTTTAAGGATAATTATCCCCAAAGAAGAGCTTTCCAAATATGTAGCAATTGGAAAAATGACTAAGAAGAAGTAAGCATTTTGCACCCATGATGAATGGCCTTTGATGAGGCTGTCTTGCTGTTACTTTTCCCGGAAAGCTAGCTTCTCATCTTAGCCACGCAGGCTGTGCTGGATCTCCAAAGGCAGCACTAAGTATCTGGGCTATGGCTTCAGACATGAGCAGCGGCCCAAAGATAATGACAAAACAAAGATGTTTGAAAGTATTTCATACTGATGTTAAAACCAATTCAAGTACACATTATTAGAAAAGCCAAAACTTTGTTGAACTCCTTGTATTTATGTCATATTTTAATATTGGTTTGCTTTTAAATTACAAATGGAGAAAGGGCAGTATAATCTCATTGTTTAGTGTCTTGGAGATTCAAATGCACCCACATTAAACAGGTCATGGAGTGTGATGCTGTGATATCATATGATCACTTGCCCCTCCTTTTTGTATGTGCGAGGGTGCACACGCATGTGCACACCCACACACGCCTCCCCCACACCCAGCCAAACTGTTAACAGTAACAGTTCTTCATTTACTAGAATGAGGCTTTCTGTACATGCCTAGAGTTGCAGACTCCATCTCCCTGTGTGTCATGAGTCTTCCATCTTGTCCATCCAACTGGACACAGTGGGGGATACTTAACCACATCACTTCTGTTTTCTTCTGTTTTTCTCTCTCCTTTTCTCTTCACTTCAATGCCCTTCACACTTTCAACCCTTTTTACTTCATGAACAAGAATCATATATAGGAGAAAATGTAACGATTGAGATAGTGATTTCAACGCTTAAAGCTCTCTCTGAATCTTTATTACAATCTCACCACGTGAACCAGGGTGGGCAGAAAAGCCTTTCTGGCATTATGCTGTTTCTTTAAATTGACATAAGGGCTTCCCTGGTGGCGCAGTGGTTAAGAATCCTCCTGCCAGTGCAAGCGACACGGGTTCGAGCCCTGGTCCAGGAAGATCCCACATGCTGTGGAGCAACTAAGCCCGTGTGCCACAAATACTGAACCTGTGCTCTAGAGTCCACGAGCCACAACTACTAAGTCTGCGTGCCACAACTACTGAAGCCCGTGTGCCTAGAGCGCATGCTCAACAGGAGAAGCCACCGCAATGAGAAGCCCACGCACCACAATGAAGAGTAGCCCCTGCTCACCACAACTATAGAAAGCCCACGTGCAGCAACAAAGACCCAATGCAGCCAAAAATAAATAAATTTATTATTATTATTTTTTAAAGACATAAAACAGGTTGTTACCCTGGCCCCTCTCACTTTTTTCAAAGCGTGCTTCATAACTGGGTCAGTTTTCAGAAGACAAGGCTACTTCCTTCCTGTGGTCGGTTTTGCCAGCCACCCAGCTGGACTCTGCATCTGTAGCAGACACACCTCCTCTGCCCACACCTGCTGGCCCACAAAGGTCAGCCACTGTCATCCAGTGGTGGGCATGCCCATCCTCTCAGGCCTTCCTCCCTTGTTCCCATCTGCTCCTCTTCTGACTCAGTCTGGTTTCTGGCCCTGGCCTCCACCAGTTGTGTGTGATTGTACTCCTGACCTTGACATTTGTGAGCTTCTGGTCCACACCTTGATCTCCCTCCAAGACTCTGGCCAGCATCTGTATTAACAGCCCCCTTCAGTTGGTGTTTTCTTAGTAGCAAAATTCACACCATGTGGGCCTTCATTCACTCCATCTAATGTGTGTCAAGCTAATATGGCACAGCTGATATCAGCTAATATGTGTCAAGGTTCCTTATTCCCCCAAACAGAGACTTAGCTCTTTTCCCAGCCCCTTCCATAAGTAGTTTCAATGATGGCTTCCACCTGTCACTAGGTGGAAGTTCACACCCAGCTCTTGAGCCAACACTGACAGTTACGAGACACAGCACTAATGGGGGACTGAATCTGTGGTCTTTCTGTTGTGGACCCAGAACGAACCCACCACATTGCAGCTCTCTCTTACTTCCAGCTGTACAGACCAATACATACAGGAAAGTCTATGCCTGAGTTTTCTCAGCTAGCAATCTAGTTTCCTTCCCAGGTCTGGGTCATGGCCTCTGCCTAAGCCAGTCCACTTCGGAGAGCCCTGACAAGCCCAGCTCCTGCCAGTATGCCTCCGCCATCACCACCACAGCTGACTGCTCCATGCACACTCCCTCACACGGAGTCTTCTCCTAAGCAGATCTGGACCGTATGCCTGGTTTTGACCACTGCCTATTGCTGGTCACATCCACCAGATTGGATTTTGTGTAACATCCTCTGAAGCAAAATACACCACTTTGGACCTGTTCAGTGTGTTACAGTTTCTTGAGATTCTTTACTCTTCCTTCCATTCCCATCCTGTTGATTTTTCTTCTGGACACCACTTCAGCCATGTTGCTCAGTCACTGCATGTCTCAGGTCTGAGCTTGTGTGAGTTACAATATGTGATGATGCTCAGGTAATCACATAATGTGTAATCCAAACCAGGACAATTCTGAAAGTAAAATGGAGTCCTAATAATAACTACAGCAGGACAGCAACATGGATGGACCTAGAGATTATCATACTAAGTGAAGTAAGTCACATGGAGAAAGACAAATGCCATATATCACTTATATGTGGAATCTAAAATATGACATAGGGGAGGACCTTCAAGATGGCGGAAGAGTAAGACACGGAGATCACCTTCCTCCCCACAAATACATCAGAAATACATCTACATGAGGAACAACTCCTACAGAACACCTACTGAATGCTGGCAGAAGACCCCAGACCTCCCAAAAGGCAAGAAACTCCCCACGTACCTGGGTAGGGCAAAAGAAAAAAGAATAAACAGAGACAAAAGAATAGGGACGGGCCCTGCACCAGTGGGAGAGAGCTGTGAAGGAGGAAAGGTTTCCACACTAGGAAGCCCCTTCACGGGCGGAGACTGCGGGTGGCGGAGGGGGGAAGCTTCGGAGCTGCGGAGGAGAGCGCAGCCACAGGGGTGCGGAGGGCAAAGCGGGGAGATTCTCGCACAAAGGATTGGTGCCGACCAGCACTCACCAGCCCGAGAGGTTTGTCTGCTCACCTGCCGGGGTGGGTGGGGCTGTGGCTGAGGCTCGGGCTTCGGTTGGAGCACAGGAAGAGGACAGGGGTTGGCAGTGTGAACACAGCCTGAAGGGGGCCAGTGCGCCACAGCTAGCCGGGAGGGAGTCCGGGAAAAGGTCTGGAGCTGCCGAAGAGACTTTTTCTTCCCTCTTTCTTCCCTGGTGCGCAAGGAGAGGGGATTAAGAGCGCTGCTTAAAGGAGCTCCAGAGACGGGCGCGAGCCGCAGCTAAAAGCGCAAACCCCAGAGACAGGCATGAGATGCTAAGGCTGCTGCTGCCGCCACTAAGAAGCCTGTGTGCGAGCACAGGTCACTAACCACAACCCCCTTCCGGGGAGCCTGTGCAGCCCGCCACTGCCAGGGTCCCAGGATCCAGGGACAACTTCCCCGGGAGAACGCACGGCGCGCCTCAGGCTGGTGCAACGTCCCGCCGGCCTCTGCCACCGCAGGCCCGCCCCTCACGCCGTGCCCCTCGCTCCCCCCGGCCTGAGTGAGCCAGAGCCCCCGAATCAGCGGCTCCTTTAACCCCATCCTGTCTGAGCGAAGAACAGACACCCTCTGCGACCTACACTCAGAGGTGGGGCCACATCCAAAGCTGAACCACAGGATCTGTGTGAACAAAGAAGAGGAAGGGAAATCTCTCCCAGCAGCCTCAGGAGCAGCGGATTAAAGCTCCACAATCAACTTGATGTACCTGTATCTTTGGAATACCTGAATAGACAACGAATCATCCCAAAATTGAGGCAGTGGACTTAGGGAGCAACAGTAGACTTGGGGTTTGTTGTATGAGATTGACTAGTTTCTGACTTTTATGTTTATCTTAGTATAGTTTTTAGTGCTTGTTATAATTGGTGGATTTGTTTATTGGTTTGGTTTCTCTCTTTTTAAAAAAATCTTTTTAATTACTTTTTTAAAATATTTTTTTTATTTTTTATTTTAATATCTTTGTTTTATTATTTTTCTTTTCTCTCTTTTCTTCTGAGCCATGTGGCTAACAGGGTCTTGGTGCACTGGCCGGGTGTTGGTCGTGACTCTCTGAGGTGGCAGAACTGAGTTCAGGACATTGGACCAAAAGAGACCTCCTGGCCCCACGTAATATCAATTGGCGAGAGCTCTCCCAGAGATGTCCATCTTAACGCTAAACCTACCTAAGGAGATAAAAGACCTGTAGGCAGAAAACTATAAGACACTGATGAAAGAAATTAAAGATGATACAAATAGATGGAGAGATATACCACGTTCTTGGATTGGAAGAATCAACATTGTGAAAATGACTATGCTACCCAAAGCAATCTACAGATTCAATGCAATCCCTATCAAACTACCAATGTCATTTTTCACAGAAATAGAACAAAAAATTTCACAACTTGTATGGAGACACAAAGGACCCCGAATAGCCAAAGCAATCTTGAGAAAGAAAAACAGAGCTGGAGGAATCAGGCTTCCTGACTTCAGACTATACTACAAAGCTACAGGAAGCAAAACAGTATGGTACTGGCACAAAAACAGAAATATAGATCAGCGGAACAGGATAGAAAGCCCAGAGATAAACCCATGCACCTATGGTCAACTTATCTATGACAAAGGAGACAAGGATATACAATGGAGAAAAGACAGCCTCTTTAATAAGGGGTGCTGGGAAAACTGGACAGCTACATGGAAAAGAATGATATTAGAACACTCTCTAACACCATACACAAAAATAAACTCAAAATGGATTAAAGACCTAAATGTAAGGCCAGACACTATAAAATTCTTACAGGAAACCATAGGCAGAACACTCTTTGACATAAATCACAGCAAGATCCTTTTTGACCCACCTCCTAGAGGAATAGAAATAAAAATAAACAAATGGGACCTAATGAAACTTAAAAGCTTATGCACAGCAAAGGAAACCATAAACAAGACCAAAAGACAACCCTCAGAATGGGAGAAAGTATTTGCAAATGAAGCAACTGACAAAGGATTAATCTCAAAAATTTACAAGCAGCTCATGCAGCTCAATATCAGAAAAACAAACAACCCAATCCAAAAATGGGCAGAAGACCTAAAGACACATTTCTCCAAAGAAGATATACAGATTGCCAACAAACACATGAAAGGATGCTCAACATCCCTAATCATTAGAGAAATGCAAATCAAAACTACAATGAGGTATCACCTCACACCAGTCAGAATGGCCACTGTCAAAAATTCTACAAACAATAAATGCTGGAGAGGGTGTGGAGAAAAGGGAACCCTCTCGCACTGTTGGTGGGAAGGTAAATTGTTACAGCCACTATGGAGAACATTATGGAGGTTCCTTAAAAAACTAAAAATAGAAGTACCATACGACCCAGCAATCCCATTACTGGGCATATAGCCTGAGAAAACCATAATTCAAAAAGAGTCGTGTACCACAGTGTTAATTGCAGCACTATTTACAACAGCCAGGACATGGAAGCAACCTAAGTGTCCATCGACAGATGAATGGATAAAGAAGATGTGGCACATATATACAATGGAATATTACTCAGCCATAAAAAGAAATGAAATTGAGTTATTTGTAGTGAGATGGATGACACATACTATGGAATGAAAAAAAAATGGTTCTGATGAACCTAGGGGCAGGACAGGAATAAAGACACAGACGTAGAGAATGGACTTGAGGACATGGGGAGTGGGAAGGGTAAGCTGGGACGAAGTGAGAGAGTGGCATGGACATATATACACTAGCAAATGTAAAATAGATAGCTAGTGGGAAGCAGATGCATAGCACAGGGAGATCAGCTTAGTGCTCTGTGACCACCTAGAGGGGTGGGATAGGGAGGATGCGAGGGAGACACAAGAGGGAGGGGATAAGGGGATGTATGTATACGTATAGCTGATTCACTTTGTTATACAGCAGAAACTAACAGAATATTGTAAAGCAATTATACTCCAATAAAGATGTTAAAAATAAATAAATAAATAAATAAAATGTGACATAAATGAACTTATCTACGAAACAGAAACACTTTGCTGTACACCAGAAACTAACACAACATTGTAAATCAACTATACTTCAATAAAATAAAGCAGGCAACAGGTATCAACATGAGCTAAACCAGGCAAACCAGTTGACTCTAGTCCATAACAAATAGGATGATAAATACCCTCTATACTGATTTTTATGACTTCCTCTTTCAGCACTAAGAATGGCCTTAGGAGAAGCTCATTGTATCTTTAAAAATCTAAATATTAATTTTACCAACACGTAAACTGTTTTTTGGTCAAATATGCCTTAGCATATTAATGAATGTTATCAAACAATTATACTTAACAGATCAACTCATTTAGTTGTTCAGTGTCTATTTCCGGTTAATGTTATCTGTCAGATGCTAGCACACAGTAGTTGCTCAAAAATTATCTTTTGAATATGACAGGTTTGTAAATTTACATTTCTGCACAAATAAATGAGTGAGGAGAGCTCTATTAAGATCTTATCATCGTCATCATAGTAAGCCCTGTGGGGATCCATGGGAATGAGGGTATTTCACAACTCCAATCATCAAAATCCTATACACCAAAGCCTTTTCTCCTACATTTTATGACTGGAACCTTGGGCTCAAAATGGGTACCAATTTGTGCCTGTAAATAGACATGGGATTTGGAGGTGTGGCCTGAGAAAAAAATTTTATTGAAGTATAGTTCATTTCCAATGTTGTGTTAGTGTCAAGTGTACAGCAAAGTGATTCAGTTATACATATATATATATATTATTTTTCAGATTCTTTTCCATTATAGGTTATTACAGGATATTGAGTATAGTTCCCTGGACTGAGAAAATTTCATCCTTATGCAAAGATAAGGATATCTTCTTCTTCTTGTGGAGGTTAGAATTCACCTATATTAATACAAAACTATCCATGAATATCGTTCTTAAATGTTACCATAGAACAATACTTTTCCAACCCAATGGGCATCTTCTCTTCAATAACATACCTACTTATCAAACATGAAGGTTCTTACATTTTATTAATGTCCTGATGAACTTTGTCACAAGAGAGATCAGGTATTTCAATGCAATATGGAGCTAATTTAGAGGGAAATCATTAGTTTTCTTCATTGCATGAGGCTACCCCTTCTCAGAAAAGATCTGGAAACAGAATCCATGCTGTACACACACACACACACACACACACACACACAAACATTGCCCACAGCCTAATATAATCATATCTGAGGTATGCACTTCATTTGAAAAACTTTCCATTTTTCTCCTTATGATAGCATTTGGTTGTGTTCCAAACACTAAGTCAAATCCAACTACGTACCTTCCCACAAGGTCTTGAGAGGTGCTAATGTTCTGTTGTCGGGTTAATAAAACGTAGGCCACCTGATTCAGCCTTTTACTAAAGAAGCAAGTATATTCAAAGCAAAATCATTTGTTAGGTAATATCATAGCTTGTGTCTTTACTGGGAAAGAAGTGGAAAAACACCAATGAAAGCATAAGCCCACAGTCTCATGAAACTTCTCAGTTGATGCATTTTAAAGACTCGTATGTCCGAGACATGCTATTTCAAGTCCTCTTATAAGGAGGACTTGGAGTCTCCCTGCCCGTGGCCATCAGTTTGTCCCTTTAAGGAAAGGCCATGGCGGATGGCAGAGGTCTTCAGAGACTTCATAGTCTCATAAATTTTGGTGTCTTTGTTAGAGAGTAGATAAGATACTTCTTATCAAATAAGTCTGGACATTGAATAAGTCTGGACAAGCCCTGGAAAATGACCACCCGTGTTTAAATCATGGACCAGCTGCTGAATAGATATGCCATCTTGAACAAATTACTCAACACCTCAGGGCACCCATTTCCTCATCTGTAAAATGGTAATAATAATTTGTACATTCCTCAGAAGATTACTGAAAGGATTAAAGGAACTAAGAGTAGTAAAGTGCTTTACAGGAGCGCCTGGCATAGTGTTTAATAAATATTAGACATTATTAATATCAGACATACCCAACAGAGAGGGCAAACAGTTGGCCTATGTACTGCCACATCCTGTGACAAGGGCACACTTTTCTATTGAACCCAGACAGAAGCTCAGAATCCTTCTAAACATGGTGCCCCAACCGGGCACTACTCTATCACCCAGGTAAAACCTACATCACAAGGAATGGACAGATAGAAAGAGTGCTCACTCAAGAGCACACCCCAAAAACGCATTACGAAAATAGTGTGTTCAGGCATGTGTGGTGGTTTTCCCGCTGTGGGAGGTGAGTTGCCTGACAGAAGGAGAGAAGGCAGGCTCCATTTGGCAGGCTCTGACTTGCGGAACTCCCATTTCAATGGGAGATCCACGTGCATACGTTTAAACCTTGACAGCTGTGGTGTAAAACACCTCCCCCGAATAAGTCTGCAACTGATACTCCACAGGGGTTTTGCCTGTAACATGATCCCCTGCACTTTGCATCCTCCATCTCCTTTCATTACACAAATCTTATTTCAAATCAGATGTGGAAAAACAGGCACCAGGCTTTGTACCCAGGGCCTTAAACAAGTCAGGACAGGAATTCCCTGGTGGTCCAGTGGTTAGGGCTCGCTGCTTTCACTGCTGCATGCCTGGGTTCCAAGCCGCATGGTGCAGCTAAAAAATCAAAATCAGAAACACGTCAGGAAGGCCTCAGGAGAATTAGGGGCTACCCAGAAGATAGTAGAAGCCCAGACTGGTGAAATATAGTTATCAGCTGAAGTTCCTTTAGCATTTATCGATACTTTGTAACAGTAATAGGGTTATGCATGAGTAGTGGAGACATTCATATGATGTGGTCCTTTTATCTTTGAGAACAAAACTTTAATAGGTGAGAAAGAGCCATAGGCAAGCAATTATAATACGTTTTACTAAAAACATGATAGGTTGGATGTTGGACTAATTTTCAAATAGATACAAAGAGAAAAGGATTCAGTGTGTTTTCCAGAATCACCTAAGAGGTTAGTGTCAGGGCTGAGGCTGGAGATAAATGCTTCTGCCTCCCGGTTGACTGCCCTTGCTTCAACAAGACCTAATAATCATCGAATATCTTGGATTTACATTTATGCTATCTTATGCTGCAAACACAAATCACTCTACATAAATTACCTCACTTTTCATAAGACTACTGTGCCCCTCCTTCCTGCTTTGGTTTGCTGGGTCTGTATATGAGTTCTGTATATAATATTGACGTACAATAACTGCTTTGGTAAAGCATTAGCTTTGTTAGTGATAAGGAGAAGCAGGAGGATAACCAAGAGTGTCTGGAAGGAGAAATTATACATTTTAAGAATAGCTAGGGCTTCCCTGGTGGTGCAGTGGTTGAGAGTCCGCCTGCCGATGCAGGGGACACGGGTTCGTGTCCCGGTCCGGGAAGATCCCATATGCCGCAGAGCGGCTGGGCCCGTGAGCCATGGCCGCTGGGCCTGCGTGTCTGGAGCCTGTGCTCCGCAACGGGAGAGGCCACAACAGTGAGAGGCCTGCGTACCGCAAAAAAAAAAAAAAAAAGATACACAATTTCTGCCACCTAATGGCTTTTCAAAGCTATTTGAATGGCTGGCGTCAATGCTTTACACCTACATGTGAAGAGGACAAATGATGGAAATGAACAAATGCTCAGGGAACAGCCTGATAGTTCAGCAATATAAGGAACTATGACACAGGAAAAGAATGTTACGTTTCCTTGAATATGACAAAAGGAACGTTTACAATTAGCACTGAATTTTAAAATTTTTATTGGGGTATAGTTGAATTACAATGTTGTATTAATTTCTGCTGTACAGCAAAGTGAGTCAGTTATACATATACATTCTTTTTCATATTATTTTCCATTATACCTTATCACAGGATATTGAGTATAGTTCCCTGTGCTATACAGTAGGGCCTTGTTGTTTATCCATCCTATATATAATAGTTTGTGTCTAGCACTGAATTTTTGATGTGTGATAATACACTTTCAAAATGCCAATATTATCTTACATAGAAGCAAGGAATAGAGGGGAAAAAAATCAATACACTGCCTGCTTGAGCTATACCATAGTGAGTATTGGTTCTAAAATCAAAGTGCTTTCTATAGAAGAGCTTTCAGGGGAAAAGTTAAAATTAGAATAGCTGGGGCTTCCCTGGTGGCGCAGTGGTTGGGGGTCTGCCTGTTGATGCAGGGGACACGGGTGCATGCCCCGGTCCGGGAGGATCCCTCATGCCATGGAGCGGCTGGGCCTGTGGGCCATGGCCGCTGGGTCTGCGTGTCCGGAGCCTGTGCTCCACAGCAGGAGAGGCCACAGCAGTGGGAGGCCCGCGTACCGCAAAAAAAAAAAAAAAAAAATTAGAATAACTGTTTGAGGACTGAGCAAGAAATGTCGTGCAGGTAGATTCAAAATATTTGAATAAAGTTCAAGGTGGGAAGCCTTCGACCCTGTTTTCCAATAGAAATCTAAAAACATCTTAACAGAAGTTCTTGAATCCTCTTTATTATAGATGGGGGGGGCATGCTAAATCAATGAATTGAATGATGGGAAAGAAATAAACACATTCTTTAACTTGAAGGAAGAGTCATCTTAGGGAAAGGATGCATTGGAAATCTCAAATAAGGGGAATAATTTCTTATTTGCTTGTTTCTGGCGAAGATGCATTCTATCTGTGAAAATTGATTTACCCACTGATAAAAAAAATCATTTCTCTTCTCTAGGACCACAAACAACTACATTTTTGTTGTGTTCCTCCTTTCACGTCATTAAGGATTTTGACATGGTATATTGTTACATACCAAATGGAACATAATGCACCAAGTAGAATCATCACTCAAGACAAACAAATACTACCTGCACATTGTGGTTTAGGAGAAAACACAAAACAGCATGTTATTAACTATTCAGCAGATTTCCTCACTTCTCTTTGTCAGGAACTAAGTACGGCATTGGAGGATACTCAGAGTGTAAAGTTGGTGTGTTTACCCTAATAACACACCTGTTCTCTAAATAGAGCTGGCTTCTATTTAAGGAGAGACCAAACTGAAGTCATACCCTGCTATAAATTCCTTGTTTCTCTGAGTTGTGTTACAGTGCATTGCTACTGCAAGCAAATGATACCAAGTCCAAGAAAGTCAGAGTCGGTGCATTAACTCTATTTGGTCAGATTAGTCATTCATATTGCTCAAAATGTTAATTGGTAAAAGCATAAGTCTGCAAATATTCTCTGATTTCTTTTTTGAGGCCAACACTTTGCATTCTGTGAACTCAGAGCTCTTTATTTATGGAGAACTGAGTTCTAGCCTCAGCTTTGCTGCTAATTAGCTATGATAAGTTTACTGGTCAGGTCACTAAGTTTACTGTCACTCAATTTCCCAACCTGTAAATGGAGATATTTTATGAGATGGTTCCTAACATCTTTCCTACTTCTGAAATCCTCACTCAGTTCATGAAATTATAACAAACACATTCTCTCAGCGTTTCTGTGACTAATAATAATAATCAAATTTTAGTAAGTTAGGGATATTTGCAGGCCTTGTAGGACATGTAAATCAACAAGTAAATCAAGATTTAGGACTGGGCCTGGGTCAAATTATTTAAAGGCCTCTGTCAGTTTCAGGAGAAAATAAATTTTGACTAGATTCAAAGACCACAATGATGTTTTAACATTAACTCATGATTTGGTTTGCTGAGTAGCTGAATTTCATCTGGTCCTGTGGAGGTTTTCTAGTTAAGTCTCTAAAGGACAAGTTTCTTGTCATTAAAATCAGAAGAACTACTGTGTCTATTGAAAAATTGTTTTTCTAAAATTTCTCAGGGTTTTCTTCGAATTCCCTCTGTTAGACCTAGGAAAAGAATAGATAGTTTTGGAAGTTGGGGCCTTTATATGGAGCCAGAAAGAATCTAAAAAAGAGGGGATAAATGTATACATATAACTGATTCACTTTGCTGTACACCTGAAACTAACACAACATTGTAAATCAACTCTACTCCAATAGAAATTTAAAAAAATAAATAAATGGAGCAAGAAGGAGGAGCTAGTAATAGTGACAGTGTCGCTTCTCCCTGAACTGGTTAAAGCATGTAACAGAAACAATGTACTATTTCTTATGCTTATTGAATAAAGTTCTCTAGTCCGTGTTTTGAAATGATAAACTTTATTTTTTAGAGCAGTTTTAGGTTCACAGCGAAATCGAGTGAAAAATACAGAGAATTCCCACATACTCCATGCCCCCAACACACACAGCCTTCCCAACTACGAACATCCCATACCTGAGTAACGTGTTTGTTACATTTGATGAACCTACATTGGCACATCATTATCACCCAAAGTCCACAGTTTACATTAGGGCTCATTCTTGGTATTGTACAATCGATGGGTTTTGAGAAACGTATAATGACACATTCCCACCATTGCAGGATCATACAGAATAGTTTCATCGCATTAAAAATCCCCTGTGCTCTGCCTATTCTTTCATCCCTCCCCGCTAACCCTTGGCAACCACTAATCTTTATACTGTCTTTGTAGTTTTGCCTTTTCCAGAATATAGTTGGAATCATATAGTACCTACATTTTCGGGTTGGCTTCTTTCAATTAGTAATAGGCATTTAAGTTTCCTCCATGTCTTTTCATGGCTTAATAACTCATATCTTCTTAAAGCTGAATAATATCCATTGTCTGGAGGTACCACAGTTTATCCATTCACCTATTGAAGGACACCTTGGCTGCTTCCAAGTTTTGGCAATTATGAATAAAGCTACTATAAACATCCATGTGTAGACTTTTGCGTGGATATAAGATTTCAATTCATTTGGGTAAACACCAAGGAGTGCAATTACTCTATCTTAAGAGTATGTTTAGTTTTGTAAGAAACTTCTAAACCGTCTTTCAAAGTCATTGCGACATTTCACAATCTCACAAGCAATGAGTGAGAGTCTCTGTTGCTCCAGATCCACACCAGCACTTGTCAGTATTTTGGATTTTGGTCATTCTAATACATATGTAGTGATATCTCAATGTTGTGTTAATTTGTATTTCCCTAATGACATATGTTGTTGAGCATCTTTTCATATGATTACTTGCCATCTGTGTATCTTCTTTGGTGAGATGTCTGTTCAATTCTTTTGATCATTTTTTTACTCAGCTTTTTCATTTCATTTTTCATTTTCTTATTGTTGAGCTTTAACTGTTCTTTGTATATTTTGGATAACAGTTCTTTATCAGATGTGTTGTTTGCAAATATTTTCTCCCAGTCTATGGTTTTTTTTCTCATTCTCTTGATATTGTTTTTCACAGCACAGAAGTTTTTAATTTAATGAATTCTAGCTTATCAATTTTTCCTTCATGGAAGGTGCCTTTGGTGTTGTATATAAATGTCATCGCCATACCCGTCATCTACATTTTCTCCTAGTTAACTTCTAGAAGTTTAATAGTTTTGCACTTTACATTTAGGTCCATGATCTATTTTGAGTTAATTTTTGTGAAGGGTGTAAGTTCTGTGTCTACACTTAATTTTTTCCATGTGGCTGTCCAGTTGTTCCAGCACCATTTGTTGAAAAGACCATCTTCGTTCCATTGCATTGCCTTTTTCAAAGGTCAGTTGACTATATATATGTGGGCCTATTTCTGGGCTCTGTCTTCTGTACCATTTATCTATTTGTCCATAGTTTTGCAAATACCACAGTCTTGTTTACTATAGCTTTATAGTACATTTTGAAGTCAGATAATGTTAGTCCTTGAATTTTGTTGTTCTTCTTCATTATTTTTTTGCCACTCTATATAACTTTAAAATCAGTTTTTTGGTAATTACAAAATAATTTACTGGAATTTTGATTGGATTGCATTGAATCTGTAGGTCAAGTTGGGAAGGACTGACATCTTGACAATATTGAGTCTTGTTCTCCATAAATATGGAATATCTTTCCATTTATTTAGTTCTTCTTCAATATCTTTCATCAGAGTTTTGTCATTTTCCTTATATAGTTCTTGCACATATTTTGTTAGATTTATTCCAATGTATTTGGGGGAGGTTAATGTAAATGGTAATGTGTTTTTAATTTAAAATTCCACTCATTCGTTGCTTCTATGTAGAGAAGCAATTGACTTTTGTATATTAACAGTGTGTCCTGCAATCTTGCTATAATCACTTATTAGTTTTAGTTTCAGGAGTTTTTGGTCAATTTTTTCAGATTTTCTACATAGATGATCATGTCATCTGCAAACAAGCCAGTTTTATTTGTTCTTTCCCAATCTGTATACCTTTTAGTTTATTTTCTTGTCTTAATATGTTAGCTAAGACTTCCAGTAACATGTTGAAAAGCAGTGGTGAGAGGGAATATACTTTCCTTGTTTCTGATCTTAGCAGAAAAGCTTTGTGTGTCTCACTATAAAGTATGATGCTGGCTATACAGGGTTGTTTGTTTGTAGATTTTCTTTATGAAGTTGAGAAAGTTCCCTTCCATTCCTAGACTACTGAGAATGTTTATCTTAATTGGTGTTGGATTTTGTCAAATGCTTTTTCTGCATCTATTGATACAATGATGTGATATTTCTTCTTTAGCCTGTTAATGTGGTGAATTACATTAACTCATTCTAGAATGTTTAACCAGCCTTACTTACCTGAGATAAATCCCACTTGGTGTATAATTCTTTATATACATTGTTGGATTTGACTTGCTAATATTTTGTTGAGGATTTTTGCATCTATGTTCATGAGAGATGTTGATCTGTAGTTTCCTTATAGCATCTTTGTCTCATTTTTTTGTATTAGGGTAATGCTGGCCTCATAGAATGGGTTAGGAAGTATCCCCTTTTATTTTATCTTCTGGAAGAATTTACCAGCGAACACATATATGACTGGTGCTTTTTGTTTTGGAAGGTTATTAATTATTGGTTCAATTTCTTTAATAGATATAGGCCTATTCAGATTGTCTATTTCTTCTTGTGTGAGTTTTGACAGATTGTGTCTTTCAAAACATTAGTCCATTTCATCTAGGTTATCAAATTTGTGGGCATAGAGTTGTTCATAATATTCTTTTATTATCTTTGTGTGTGTGTGTGTGTGTGTGTGTGTGTGTGTGTGTTACGCGGGCCTCTCACTGCTGTGGCCTCTCCCGTTACGGAGCACAGGCTCCGGACACACAGGCTCAGCGGCCATGGCTCAGGGGCCTAGCCGCTCTGAGGCATGTGGGATTCTCCCGGACTGGGGCACGAACCTGCGTCCCCTGCATCGGCAGGCAGACTCTCAACCACCAGGGAAGCCCCTTTATTATCCTCTTAATGTCCGTGGGATCTGTAGTGATGTTCACTCTTCCTAGTCAGTTTTTAAATAAGTGATTCAAACATTTCTTGTACCTCTCAAAAGAGATCAAGTAATTGTTTTTTATTTATTTTTAATTTTATATGGCACATGACTGATTAGGATTTAGAAATTAATGGCATTTGGTACAAAAATGGGTCCTCTACTCACTTTCTATAAGAAAGAATAGCAAATATAATTTGGTTTCTGTACGTTAGCCATAAACTACTTAATAAAGAATAATACAGCTAAAACGCTCCTGTAGAAAAGAACGTATCCCCTTAATGTGTTTCTTTGTTAATAAAATAAACCCATGTATTTTAAAAATATATTGAATTTCCAGCATCTTACAGAATGGGAGAAAATATTTGCAAATCATCTATTTGATAAGGGGTGAATATCCAAAATATACAAAGAACCTTACAACTCAATAAGAAAATATTCAATTAAAAGATGTGCAAAGGAACTCAATAGACATTTTTCCTAAGAAGACGCACAAATAAAAAACAGATACATTGGGCTTCCCTGGTGGCGCAGTGGTTGAGAGTCCGCCTGCCGATGCAGGGGACACGGGTTTGTGCCCCGGTCCGGGAAGATCCCACATGGCGCGGAGCGGCTGGGCCCGTGAGCCATGGCCGCTGAGCCTACGCGTCCGGAGCCTGTGCTCCACAACGGAAGAGGCCACAACAGTGAGAGGCCCGCGTACCGCAAAAAAAAACAAACAACAAAAAAAAAAACAGGTACATGAAAAGGTATTCAACATCACTAATCATCAGGGAAATGCAAATCAAAACCACACTGGATATCAATTCACACCTAATTAAAAAGGTAATCATTAAGAAGACAAGAGATAACAAGTATTGGAGAAGACATGGAGAGAAGGGAATCCTTGTGCACTATTGGTGGGAATTTACATTGGTGCAGCCACGATGAAAAACAGTATGAAGAGTCCTCAAAAAATTAAAAATAGAACTACCATATGATCCAGCCAGTCCACTTCTGGTTATATATTCAAAGGAAATGAAAACAGGATATCAAAGAGCTATATGCACCCCCATGTTCACTGCAACATTATTCACAATAGCCAACATTTGGGAACAACCTAAGTGTTCATCAACAGATGAATAGGTAAAGAAGATGCAATGTATAATAATATACAAGTATTATTCAGCCATGAGAAAGAAGGAAATCCTGCCATTTGGGACAACATGGATGGGCCCTGAGGGTATTATACTAAGTGAAATACGCTAGACAGAGAAAGACAAATGCTGCCTGGTATCACTTATTTGTGGAATCTTTTTTTTAAAAAAGTCAGACTCATAGAAACAGAGTAGAAATTTGTTGTCAGGGGCTGGGAGGTGGGGGAAATAGGGAGAGGTCAGTAAAAGGGTACAAACTTTCAGCTATAAGATGAATAAGTCCTGAGGATCTAATGTAAAACGTGCTGACTATAGTTGATAACACTGTATTGTATAATTGAAATTTGTTGAGAGTAAAAGTTAAATGTTCTTACACCCCCCCCCACCCCGCAAAAAACAGAGAGATAGCTATGTGAGGTGATGATGTGTTAACTAGGTGGTGTAAATCCTTTCACAATGTGTATGTATATCAAATCACCAGGATGAACACTTTAAATCTTATAATTTTTTGGTCAATTATACCTCAGTAAAGCTGAAAATATATATATATGGAATTCCCCAAAGGATCTGTTAGATTTTGCATGGCACACCCATCATTCTAGTTAGCATTTTTCCAGCTTCTGCTTTTCATAAGGAAGTAATTCAAGAATTAAATGTGAGCCTTCCTCTCATTAAACAAGTCAAAAACCACCCTTCTTGGAAATTTTGGTCTTCTCCATACAAACATTCTTTAGGGACTTTTTTCCCCACAAGACAGTCTCTCAATGGCAGCTATCACATAGCTAATGAATGAGTTTGTGCCAACATCTAACATTTTATCATAAATTCTTAATTATTTCCTAAAAATATTATTAAAATATTAGTCATTTTTTTCAACTACAAGTAAATCACTCTTCTTTCAGTTTTTGGAGTTTAACATAATCATATTAATTCTTGTTTTACCAACTGGTATCTGAAAATGTTTTGAAAGTCTTTGTAAGACATACTTTCAACATATTCCTTTAAATAAATCCATAAAGTAGTTAAAAAAACAGTTCTATTCCTTGGCATTATGGCATTAGATCATAATGTCAATTCTGCAACAATAAAACAATTGTTCAGGTACAGAATCAGAAAAAAGTAATCTTTGCCTTTCATTTATTATTTTACAGATTTTCTCTGAAAGCATTTATATTTAATCCTTGCACATTTAAAAAACATTGAGTAATCAATTTCCTAAAGCCAAATGTATTTCTTGACTGCATTTATTTTTTGCTATTGAAGTTCTGCTGTTATGAATTACATCTGAAGTTCAGTAGAGTGTTTAACATATTTAACTTCCCTGATTAATTTCATGTTAGCACCAGGGATTTACAGTGTTCCCTCAAACCTCTGTTCATCTGCATGCAATTCACAATGACAATGCAACAGAGCAGTGACCTGGGTGAGCCCACAGAGGAAGAAAATAGTGGTGATCAGAACCCCCAGGGTCGGGGCTTGTGGAAGGGGGAGGGGTTTCTTTGATCCTTTCTGGTGTGGAGTAAATCCTGACGCAAGCAGAAAAGCCTAGGGAAAAGGGAAGTTGACGGTCTAAACAAGTCTTATTTCCTCTTTTCCTTTCTTTCCCTCCTATATTTCTGGTCACCAATTCCAATGTGTGGGAGTTTTTCCCACACCACCAAGCAATTCTCTGACACCAGCTGGGTGTCCTACAATTCAACTCAATTCTGACACTATCCACCTGGAAACAGCATCAGATCCCACAGGTTAGGGGCTCAGTCCCTCAAAAATGCCCCACCCAACCCCACTCACCACTTCAGTCCATGTTGTCACCAGTGCCTCTGACCAACCAACCATAGATCAGAGGTCCCAATGACCCCTCCTTTGATTAATTTGCTAGAGTGGATCACAGACCCAGAGAACTATTTTACTTACTAGATTATCAGTTTCTTATAAAAGGATATAACTCAGGAAGAGCCAGATGGAAGATAAGTAGGGCAAGGTATGGGGAAAGGGCACAGAGATTCTACGCCTTCTCTAAGCATGCCACTCACCTTGAATCTACAAGTATTCACCAACCTGGAACTCTTCAAACCCCTTCCTTCTGGGTTTTTATGGAGGCTTCATTACTCAGGCATGATGGATTAAATCATTAGCCACTGGTGACAGATTCCATCTGAAGTTCCTTTCCCCTCCCCCAGAAGTCAGGGGTGTGGGACGCAGGTTCTAACCCTCTTTACACAGGGTTGGTCCTCCTGGCAACCAGCCCCCAACCTTAGGTGCAGTCCAGAAGTTGCCTCACTAACACAACAAAAGACACTTTTATTGCTCTCATCACTTAGAAAATTCCAAGGGTTTTAGGAGCTCTGTGCCCAAAATACAATGAAGACCAAATATATATTTCTTATTAAAAATCACAGTGCCACGCCTCCTTTCCTCTCCTGTTCTCTCCTCTCTCCCTGTTTCAGTTTAGACTCTTTTATTTACAAGGAGCAGAAATTCATTCAGATTCATTCCCATAAAGATTTAATGTTAGAATACAGCAGACACCAGAAGTAAGAGAAACCACAGCAGTCTGTCTGTCTCCCCCTCTCTCTGGTTGTATGACTTCTCTCTCATAGTCTGTTTTTCTTTGTGCACCTGTTCTGTTTGCACCCCTCTATTAACTGACTTCTCATTACTATTCATTTGTGCTTGCACCATGCCCATTTCTTGACTCTACATCATGCCTTCAGCTCGTTTCCTTTCCTAATTCACTCGGTTTCTCATTCCCCAACTCTGAAGCCCCAAGAAATGAATCTGACTGGCTCAGCCTTTACGAGCCATAGCACTGAGGGTTCTAATCCCCTGGGGCTGAGGAATAGGACCCCGTGGTGCAGAGGGGCTATGAGCCAGGTAGGCAGTGATCAACTCTCTAGTATAATCTTCTTTTAACTTCCTCTGTGTCTTTATTTTTTTCAAGTAGTTGCTGAATACTCATGATGTGCCCATCACTGTTGTAGGCAACAGGGATTGAAAGACTCATTCTCTGCTTTCAAGAAGCTATGTGTCCATGAGGAGAGAAAAGCAAGCTAGCAACAGCTGTCAGGTATTGTCATAACAGCTGTAGTAAATGATGCTAAAGAAGCACTCGGAAAGGGCACCCCAGCAGACAGGGAGTCCAAGGAGTGCCTCAGGTGAGATGATGCCTGAGCTAATTTTAAGAGAATAAGTAGGAGTGATAGGAGTGGGAGGTTGGTGAAGAGGAGAACACAGGGGATTCCCAGCAGAGGGAGGCATTTGTGCAAAGGCACTGGGGTCAGTGACACACTGCAAACTCCTGGAACTGCAAGTGGTTTGGTGGTCCTGGGCACCTGGCAGGAGTCAGGCTGAAGAGGTAGGCAGGGGCTAGACCATGAAGTGTCTTGTGGGTCCTGAGTTTGGGAGACAATGGACCATGGAAGAATTTTTAATTCAGTAGTAATACAATCAGATATGTGTTTTATAAAGATATGTCTGCTAGGGCTTCCCTGGTGGTGCAGTGGTTGAGAATCTGCCTGCTAATGCAGGGGACACGGGTTCGAGCCCTGGTCTGGGAAGATCCCATGTGCCACGGAGCAACTAGGCCCGTGAGCCACAACTACTGAGCCTGCGCGTCCGGAACCTGTGCTCCGCAACAAGAGAGGCCACGACAGAGTGGCCCGCGCACCGCGATGAAGAGGCCCCCGCTTGCCACAACTAGAGAAAGCCCTCACACAGAAACGAAGACCCAACACAGCCAAAAATAAAAAATAAATAAATTAAAAGAAGGCTCAACATTAAAAAAAAAAAAAGATATGTCTGCTAGCAACATTGGCAGTGGATTGCACTATTGGAACCTGGGGAACAAGTTAGAAGGTCACTATAGGCTTCAAGATAGGAAACGATGTGAGGGCCAGAATTAAGGAACACGGACGGCGTGGAAAGAAGGGAAGGATTTAGAAAACAGAATCAACACACACACACAAAGGATCTAAAAGAAAAAGGGGTCAGGGGTCTGGTAGGTTTACCTCCCCAAACACTCTCCAAACCCACTAACAGAGGTCCTAGTCAAACGCCCAGGTCTTTCTTCCATGTCTGACCATTGGTTCCCACAGCGGGTGAGAAGAGTCAGGGACGGAATAAGGGTTCCTATTTAACATCGAGGAAGAACTATTTTAAGCTCTCTCCCACCCCCTTTACAAAACTTACCTACTTTCATCCCTCAAGCCCCTTTTCCGTCAGCTCTCTCTGCCTTCTAGCCTTTTCTGCCACGCTCTATTTTCCTACCTTGGCTGCTCTACTCTCCCCACTTCCTTTGATATTGACCAGAAATTCCTCACTCATCTAGTCAGTCAACATTTACTCACTTCCTGCTGTGGTCAGAGAGGAGAGAGTGATCAGAGAGCAAAAGATCGGAGTAGGAGTTTATGAGCGCACAGGGATAAGCAAAAAATGCACATCAGCAAGGCTTTCATGAACTCAATGTTGTCCCAGACGTTTACTGGATCTCATGCTTTAGAAACCAGAGGAGTGTTGATATAGGTTTCCATATCTTACTATCTGTGGTCAGTAACAAGGGTAGAGACAAATATTATTTGGGACTACTTCCTTTGGATACCCCTCTGGCCTGTCTCACCTGCATCATCTCCTCCATCTGCAATAAATAAAATTACCGTTCAGGGCTGATAAACATGTAACTCTTCCTCAGAATCATTAGCAGTCTCCCCCCACCGCCAGAAAACCAGTTACTGTATTCTTCAAGCATAACTTGGTGTTCAGCCATGACTCCCTGCCAACAGACTTCTTGTCTCTAAAATGGATGAGGGTGGGGGGCAGAGTTGAGCCCTTGTTTTGAGTTTTATCCTAGGATGGTTTCAAGGAGCATATGCAACACCGGGATCAAGCTATACCCCTCTGACTCCTAAGGCATTTCACCTTAAAAGTCTGAGCAATGTATGCCTGGTTTATTTCTGGAAAAGAAGCGAAGCTGTGTGTGAATTCAGGTCATCCAGTGAGGAAGGCTCACAAGAAAGATCAATGGCAGAGCATGCCCTCCTCTGCTTCACAGTGACTGGCAAGCAGGGCGGGGTATCCATACATCTAAGGGACTGATGAAAGCTTCAAGGTTCCACTGAAGTGCAGTTGGGAACAATTTAACAGTGTAGCAGCTGAGATACATAGTATCTGACAGAAAATTCCTGATAGCAATCAGGGCCTGGGGTATTCTGTTTGGGCTGAAGCAATTCATAGACTACCAAGAAGGCAAAGTTGCAAATCTTGCCCTAGAGGTCAGGACACTGACATGAAATTGCACGTGGAATTCTTGCAGCCAATCACAGTAGACTCCCCTAGATGCTTGGTAAACAATCTCTGTCCTGGCTGCTATGTCAGGGCAATATTCAGTGGCCAAGGACAGCTACAAAAAGGCTTTCTGCAGTTTTACCTAGGTTGCCTTCTGCCTCCAACTTCCAGAAGATCAGATGTTTCCCCTGAAGAGACTGTGCGCCTTGGACCATGAGCTCTCAGGCTCTCCCGTTGTGCTTTCCGCCCATTGTTCTGTGAGCGCTATAGAATACGCAATCCACAGAAGGCAGGTGGGTGACAGCTGCATCCATTTGTAGCACTGCATTCCTTTTGACATAAGTTGACACCTATGATGGCATTTTAGGGTAGTTTTGGAGGCCCTCTCCTAATTCACTTGTACAACCACCTTCCTTGCAAACCAGAGCTACTTTTCCCAGCTTCCTTGGTTAATGAGAAACTGAAATCCCTTCTCTCTGAGCTAGTTTCACCTCTGTTTCCAGGTCACACCCATTTCATTGCTTGAACCCACTCGAACTGTAACTTAATTTGCTTATAAAATATTCACTAATTATATATCCCTGGGTCAGACACTCAATGTCGTCCATGATGTAACCACTTCTGCCTGTTCTAAAACCTCCTCTAAAAGCTCCCGTGTTTTCCTCCAATTTTTCCAATGATTCTTTTCCACATCTTAGGGTCCCCTCGGTCCCCATGCAGCCCCCTCTCCAAGTACTACATCTGGTCTGTACTTTCCCCTCAACCATACAGGAAGCATCATCATAGCACCTCTTCGGACTGACTCTGTTGGTTTATTCTCTGCCCATTTGAATTGTTTTACTATCTAGTCTTCCTTTGATTTTGGTGGAAGATGGGAATTTATTTTGTACCATGTACTTAGGCTGTATTGACAGAACAGATGGGAGTCAGGGAGGTCAAAGGAGCTGAAATATATGTATAGAAGGTCAAAGCTGTCAGGGAGAGAGAGAGAGAGACAGAGACAGAGACAAACAGAGAGAGACAGAGAGAGAGACAGATTCTCTGTAGAAAATTACCGCCTGCTGTTTTAGTTAATGCTTTTCAAGTCACTTACTATATCACTAAGTTAATGTACACAGTGATTTTCCCCTCTTCTTCCTACAGCAGATAGTGATGATATTTTCTGACAAACCTGGGCAATCTACTTATTTATTCTCTACTCCTCCCCTAAGCAGGACTGCAGTCATCTCCGTCTGAAACAAAACTCTCACGGTTCAACAGCCATGCCATTTCGTTTGTTTAATTACAATGCTTATTTTTACCAATACCCAGCAGCCTGTTACTGAAGGCACATTTTTAGAAATCTAACAAATAAGCAAATACATCCTTAGATCACAGACACGGCTATCCAAATTTGTACACAAGGGAAAGAGCACTTATCACACCTACACACTGGTTTGGTTGGTTGTTTGTTTTTCCTATTTCATCTACTTAAAGGCATTTTCTGGAGAAATGACACATGATTTCTAGTTTT
Source organism: Orcinus orca (assembly GCF_937001465.1). NCBI lineage: Eukaryota > Metazoa > Chordata > Mammalia > Artiodactyla > Delphinidae > Orcinus > Orcinus orca. The sequence goes on from NC_064570.1 coordinate 70,808,237, forward strand.
TTAAACCATAACTAAGCTGCCTTCTTGGGTATTTATGTGAATACTTTCTGAAAATCTTCTGTAACTATATTCAACTCTTCTTTCATGCTTTAAGATGGCTTTATAACAGAGCAAATAAGCAAATGAAATCATGTGGGCACAGGCAGGCTAGAGAATAATTAGAAAACTATAATGGTAACCCAGCAGGACTTTCATTTGGGAAGTGCCCAGATGGCTTCCTTGGTGAATTCTTCTCACATGTAAGGAAAAAAATAATACTAATTTATCCAAACTTTTTAAGAATATAGAAAAACAGGAAACATTTCCCCATTTGTTTGTGATGCCAGCACAACCCAGATAATAAAACCTACAAGGACATCTTCAGAGTAAATGAGAGCCCAAGCTATCTCATGAACACAGATGCAAGACATCTTTTAAATAAGTGGTTGAATACCCAGATGGGAAAAAAATGAACCTTGACCCTTAACTCACACTCATTTCAAATAGATTATAGACTTACATGTAAAAACTTTTAAAGTAATAAATCTGGGAGAAGAAAACATGGAATATTTAATAGCCGTGAGGTAGGCAGGCGAAGAATTCTTAAACAGGACACAAAACATTTCTAATCATAAAGAGCAAGAATGATAAATTAGACTTCATTAAATTAAGAAATTGTCCTTATCACAGGACAACAAAGTAAATGAAATGGCAGTTCACAGAGGAGTTTTTCCATACATATATCCAACACAGCACTTGTATCCAAAGTGTATAAAGAACTACTATAGCTCAATAAGGAAAAGGCAGCCAACCTAATTTTTAAATGAGGAAAATCTTGAACAGGCACTTCATGAAAGAGGATAACTAATAATGGAAAAGAATCTGAAAAAGAACTATATATATATATATATATATATATCATTTTGCTGTACACACACTGAAATTATACTTCAATTTAAGAAATGGTTAATTAAAAAGCAAAACAAAACAAAAAAAGGGCTTACCTAAATATCCAATAAGAATTTGAACAAAGCTCTCAATATCAATAGCCAGTAGGAAAGTGTAAGTTAAAGTCACAATGAAATACCGTGACACAGCTGCCAGAATGGCTAAATGTTTTTTAATGATACAGTAGGTCAGAGAGGGTGGGAAACAACTGAAACTCTCATACACTGCTGTTTGGAACAACTGTTTTGGAAAGTTGATTGGCAGTATCTACTAAAATGAAACATGCAATATCTCTATGGCTCAGCAATTCTACATATCTACCCCAAAGAAATGAGTACACATGTTTACTCTAAGACACAGATCAGAACTGTCATAGCACTATTAGGTATAATAGCCCCCAACTAGAAACAATGTAAATGTCTATCAACAGTTAATGGATGAATAATTTATAACATGTTTATACTATGGAATGTTTTACAGCAGTAATAAAGGATGAACTAGTGGTATGCAATGACAAGGATAATTTCACAGAAATAGTGCTGAACTTAAAAAGCTGGTACAAAAGTGTACATTCTGTATTCTTCCATTTTACAAAGTTCAAAGAAAGGCAAAACTAATGTATGATGATAGAATTTTCTTTTTAAAAGGCTCCTGAATGATTCTAATGTGCATCTAGGTTTGAGAACTACTTACATGCCAGGGAGGTAACTGAGGTCCCAGGAAGTGAGGAGACTTGGCCGGGTTTTCTTGATTCCCAGCTTTGTTTTACGTGTATGAACAACGCTGCCGCCTCCATTACAAAAAAATGATCCCACCAGAACCTGATTCTATGTGCAACACATGGATCCCAGACCCTAAGCTGTTTTTACTGTCCTCAACAAACTCACTCAGTGTAGATTGATTCCATGTGCGCCTGAGAGATGGCTTTCATTCAGGAGTGAGTGAACATTTCTGATTCTTTTTCCACAAAAACTTTTTTAGATAATTTCTGTTATTTTATTTTTATTGAAGTATAGTTGATTTACAATGTTGTGTTAGTTTCAGGTGTACAGCCCAGTGACTCAGTTATATATATACGTATATATTATTTTTCAGATTCTTTTCCCTTATAGGTTATTACAAAACATTGAGTATAGTTCCCTGTGCTATACCGTAGGTCCTTGTTGGTTATCTGTTAATTTCTGTTATTTTTAAATGGCAAGCACATAAGAGTATCCGTAAACATGAAGGAAGCAGAAGCAATACATATTTCCCTCAGGTGTCATTTTACATCTCTACCTGATACTAGTTAAACCAATGTTCTGATATCGGTGTTCACCTTCTTTTTCTTTTGGCTTTTTGTTCATTTTTTAATAAATTGAAATATAGTTGATGTAGAATATCATGTTAGTTTCAGGTGTACTACATAATGATTTGACATTTGCTTTCATTATGAAACGATCATCATAATAAGTCTAGTAACTATCCATCCGCATACAAAATTATTACAATATTATCGACCGTATCCCTTATGCTGTGTATTACACCCTGTGACTTATTTATTGTATAACTGGAGATTTGTACCTCTTTCTGTTCATTTTAAAAGTCATTTAGAAAGATTCTGAAAGGCTTAGGAAAAGGAGAATTTCAATCTCCATCGGGGAATTGAGAAAGTTTTTGGTCTATTAAAAATGCTTATTATGTATATTCGGTGCCTTAATTCTACGTGACAAAATGATAAATGCAGAAAAATGCTCATATTCTCTGCTTCTGGCATTAGCAAGCATTGAATGCATTCAGATTAATAAAATTCAAGTGTTGCCAATATAAAGGAAAGAGGCTGTTATCACTGTGCACCCTTAGTTATTAGCAATCATGACAGCTCAAGGAAAGTCAACTGACATTTATTTATGAAAGGATTTGAACAGTCACAGCTGAAATTCACAAATGTAGATGCAGATAACTGTGGAAAGTCACAAGAAATGGTAGGAAAGAAAAACTAGTAAGGAGAGTAAGCAACCGTAATCAGCTTTGTTGAAACAAGGAGTATTAATGGAGGTAACTCCTCAGTTTTTTACTCTTCTGAAATCTTTCTTCTCTTCTAAATTTCTCCTTCTCCTCTCTTCCTCCTCCTTCTTTGTCTTCCAGAGTGTTGTCACCTATACAAAATGCTCTGTGGGGCTTGAAATGTGTTTCCTTATTAGTTTATCTGAATCTCAACTTAATTTTTCTATTGGTGAGAACACTGGTTCTTAACCTGTAGCTTTTTTTTTTTTGGGGGGGGGGGTATGCGGGCCTCTCGCTGTTGTGGCCTCTCCCGTTGCGGAGTGCTCCGGATGCACAGGCTCAGTAGCCATGGCTCACGGGCCCAGCAGCTCCGTGGCATGTGGGATCTTCCCAGACCAGGGCATGAACCCGTGTCCCCTGCATCGGCAGGTGGACTCTCAACCACTGCGCCACCAGGGAAGCCCAACCTGTAGCTTTTTTTATCTCCAAGTATATCAATGGTGTTAATACCCATCCAATGCCATTTTCTTCATAGTTACCATTTCCTCATACTTCGCAACGTGCCTGATACGTCACACCTGCTTGTGAGTTCCCTTCCACCCACCAGTCAACCATCCTAATTCACGGCCAGAGCCAAGGGCTCTCTGCTCCACCCGCCACCAGTATTGCAGTCCTCATTGCTAGCTGGGCAGCGAGTCATCCAGCTCCGAAGCCCCATCGTATTATCTGTGTTCTTGGACCACTGCTGGTACTGTCTCAGGTTGGCTTCTCTTGATGAAACAATCAACACACGTGTAAAGGAGGGGCTGACGTAGATTGGGCACAGGGAAACGTCAGACCGTGATACAGGATGACGAAGCCTCAGCCACGGCCCCAAGGAGCTAGAGCACATCCTGTTCATCATTGTGGTGCCCACTGAACCCTTATTCGCCCGCCAGCATCAGTCACTGTATGTGGGCCTCTGGGAAGGGCTTGCCTGGAAGAAGGAGTCTGTCTGCTGCTGAGGCAAACCCAGAAGGTGCTGACAGCTCCGGCATTGAGTCCTTCCTGGAAGGGGGATTGTTTCCATCACAGAGATGCATGAGGACAGAATGCAGACTAGGTCAGGTCTGAAAAGGATCCAATCCTCCAAAATGACCCCAGATTTCACTTGAAAGACTATAGGTTTCATTCAGGTCTGATCTTAATTTACAGCCCAGAGTGTGGGCCAAAACGTCTCCATTTACTTTGGGAAATACTCCCAAATCTCACTTACCTAAATACTTGGTACACTGTAAGGTCACTAAGAGGGCTTTTTAAAATGTACTTTTGAAAGAGATTTCTAGTTTGGTTTTCAAGAAAGATTATGTATGAAAAAAAGTTTTGGAGGGAAATGATATAACTCTAAAAGAGATTTAATATCAGCGGGGGAAAAGGATTAGGGAAAAAGGGAACTCATGGCATCTCACTGAAGTACGTTTGATCTTAGGCCCTGCTTTAGATATTAATTTCTGAGCTAATGAGGCTCGGCCAGACTCTTGGGATGTAGGAACCATTTTCCAAAAACATCTTTAGCTTTATCCTATTTCCCTGAATCCAGACCAGGATCCTATAAATCTGTAATTTAAATTCTGTCCTGGCCATGTAAAAGGTTTAACCACTACGTTAAATCCAGTAGACAATTTAAAAATCCTAATTTAGGGGCGTTAATCCCTTTTTTTTTTTTTTTCCGGTACACGGGCCTGTCACTGGTGTGGCCTCTCCCGTTGCGGAGCACAGGCTCCGGACGCGCAGGCTCAGCGGCCATGGCTCACGGGCCCAGCCGCTCCGCGGCATGTGGGATCTTCCCGGACCGGGGCACGAACCCCTGTGCCCTGCATCGGCAGGCGGACTCTTAACCACTGCGCCACCAGGGAAGCCCCCTTTCTCTCTTGAGAGTGTTCCATGTTTGGCCTCATCACAAAAGCGAGCACCCTGTTACCACCAAGCTTTCCGTCCTTGAAACAGCTCCCATTAACCAGCAGAGCAGCCTAAAGAAGAAAAATGTCCACTAAGCAGAGTATGGATGTTCTCTCAGGACACCAGAGCTTTGCTGGGAACTAATTTGAAACCAGTTTCCCATACATTAGGCTTCACAAGGTCACACTGTGCACTTTTGGTATCTGGCCGATAAGGGTATTTTCAGTAACAGTTTCAAGAACAGGAATGCTAGAATGCTAAACCATTGTTTTCAATTGTCTTACCAACTGTCAAATCAAATTCCTTTGTTTCTCTGGTGGCCAATAAGAATTGTATCAAATATTTTGTGTGTGTGTGATTTTAAAAATTGAAGTATAATTGACATAGAACATTATATTAGCTTCAGGTGTACAACATAATGATTCAATAGTTGTATATATCGTGAAATGATCATCACAGTAAGTGTAGTTAACATCCCTCACCATCCACAGTTACAGAACATTTTTTTCTTGTGATGAGACCTTTTCAGATCTATTCTCTTAGCACTGTTCAAGTACACTAATACATTATTATTAACTATGGTCGCCATGGTACATTACATCCCCATAGCTTATTTATTTCATAACTGGAAGTTTGTTCCTCAAAAATATTTCTTGAAATAAAAACAAAAAATACTTTAGAATTATAAATTTGGAGCTTGTGTCATTGATCAGTCCACATACTATGGGTTGATCCTATCAATTATGTAAAAATAGAGCATCCACCTTATTGTCAGATTCACATTTCATTCAAGAAAGGTTTGGAGAGTTTATTGGGGTCTATGTCTGGCGATGAAAATAAATATTCTACTTCAGTACTAAAGGTATTCCTGGAACTCTTCCCTTTGTTCAATTAATTGATTAGGAGCAATTCAGATGCAATGTTTCCTCTTATTAAATTCATACCACCCCAAACTTTCTTCAAACAAAGCAAGGTTAACATTTTGTTCTCAGTCCTTCAGAGTAAGTGACAGTATCCAAGTTCTTCTCACTTTCTCCTATTGCTTCTTCTCCCTCTGTTTTCCTCCTCAACCAGAGTGTAAGCTCCTCCAGAGCAAAAAAAAAAAAAAAAACAAGCCTTGTTTTCTATCGCCTTCATTGCCTGGCACGAGTCCAGTAGATAAAACAGTCCCCAAGGCCTGGACAAGTGGGACTATTAAATGTAATTTTACAGTTTGGTGGGGTTGAAGCTGTAGCACATATCAGCCTGACGGGCCTATGTAATTAGTTCCTGTGAGAAGTCAGGAAAAGGAGGCGATGTCAATAAACTAGAACTCAGTCAGCAAAAGTGACCCATGTCAGCATGTAATTCCCCTTCCTCGCCCTCCACTGTCACCATTCAGCCATCTTTTCCACACTGATGGTCACCATCTGGCAGTCATCTCTTCCCACCTCTGCCCTCCAGCCAAAGGACTCAGGTTGATCAAATTGTCAGTGGGGAGAGAATGAAGGAATGGCCCTTTACAGCATAACCAGCCCTGAGTCCCACACCTCTGTGGGAATCACCTTCATAGTAACAGATGAAACCACAGGCCTCTGAAGCTGCTGGGGGCCTCAGAGTTCTCCAGAAGCCTGCTGCTAAAAATAAGTGTTAGACAGACATGCAGACTCTCAAGCCCTGCTCCCTTCCTACTGAACCAGAATCGGAGGTTTAACAAGATCCCCAAGTCATCTGCGTACACAATAAAGTCTGAAAAGCACTAGAGTATGCTTCATTATGTGTACCAGAAAACTGAGCCCGGGAGAAGCTACGTATCTAAATAAAATGCATCAGGACAGATTTGTAGATCAATTCATTCATTGATCCTGGAGAAACAATAACAGGAAAGTGTACAACACATTAGTAAAAGCAGGGCTTTGGCTCCTTACAAAAGACTTTACCATCAACTGAACGAGAAATCCAATTGCATGACAATACTTCGGAGTGTATCACAGCAGTTCATTAATATTTCTAAGCACCATCATAAGGACTATACAGTAAATACTTGCATTAAATTAAATTAAAAATTGTTTTCTTTTTTAACTTTTTATTTTATACTGGAGTATAGCCGATTAACAATGTTGTGATAGTTTCAGGTGCACAGACATACATATACATGTATCCATTCTTCCCCCAAATCCCCTCCCATCCAGGCTGCCATATAACACTGGGCAGAGTTCCCTGTTCTATACGATAGGTCCTTGTTGGTTATCCATTATAAGTATAACCGTGTTTATTTATTTGTTTGTTGCTTTGTTTTGTTTTTACCTGAGCTGGGTCATACAAGTGCTAAAAGACAGTTCTTTGTCTTCAGGCAAGATTTTTGTAGTTTCTAGGATTCCTAAGGTTGTTACTCTCTTCATCCTTGACTTTTCTACCTGGTCTATTATTTCACCTCCAGCCACGTGCAGATCCCTATTTTTTAATTACTTGTTAATAAAAGGTAATATATGCCCTACATGGAGAATACAAGAGAATATCTCAAAGACTAGAAATTACCTAGAGTTCCAACCCAAGAGAAACACAGTTAACATGTGAAATGTATTTTCTTCCAAGTTTTTAATGTAGTTAAAATGATACTGTATTTATAGGTTGGTATGCTGATTTATTTTAAATTAAGAAAAAGAGTATTATCAGGTTATTACCTGGAACGTAATCAAAACTTCATATAGGAGACCTTCAAGATGTTGGAAGAGTAAGACGCGGAGATCACCTTCCTCCCCACAAATACATCAGAAATACATCTACACGCGAAACTGCTCCTATAGAACACCCACTGAACGCTGGCAGAAGACTTTAGACCTCTCAAAAGGCAAGAAACCCCCCACGTACCTGGGTAGGGCAAAAGAATAAACAGAGACAAAAGAATAGGGACGGGACCTGCACCAGTGGGAGGGAGCTGTGAAGGAGGAAAAGTTTCCACACACTAGAAGCCCCTTCGCGGGCTCTGCGGGTGGCGGAGGCGGAAAGCTTCGGAGCCGCGGAGGAGAGCGCAGCAACAGGGGTGCGGAGGGCAAAGCGGGGAGATTCCCACACAGGATCCGTGCCGACCGGCACTCACCAGCCCGAGAGGTTTGTCTGCTCACCCGCCGGGGCGGGCGGGGCTGGGAGCTGAGGCTCGGGCTTCGGTCGGAGCGCAGGGACAGGACTGGGGTTGGCGGCGTGAACACAGCCTGAAAGGGGTTAGTGCGCCATGGCTAGCTGGGAGGGAGTCCGGGGAAAAGTCTGGACCTGCCGAAGAGGCAAGAGACTTTTTCTTACCTCTTTGTTTCCTGGTGCGCGAGGAGAGGGGATTAAGAGCGCTGCTTAAAGGAGCTCCAGAGACTGGCGCGAGCCGCAGCTAAAAGCGCGAACCACAGAGACAGGCATGAGACGCTAAGGCTGCTGCCGCCACCAAGAAGCCTGTGTGCGAGCACAGGTCACTATCCACACCCCCCTTCCGGGGAGCCTATGCAGCCCGCCACTGCCAGGGTCCCGGGATCCAGGGACAACTTCCCCAGGAGAACGCACGCGCGCCTCAGGCTGGTGCAACGTCAAGCCGGCCTCTGCCGCCGCAGGCCCGCCCCTCACGCCGTGCCCCTCCCTCACGCCGGCCTGAGTGAGCCAGAGCCCCCGAATCAGCTGCTCCTTTAACCCCGTCCTGTCTGAGTGAAGAACAGACGCCCTCGGGCGACCTACACGCAGAGGCGGGGCCAAATCCAAAGCTGAGCCCCGGGAGCTGTGCGAACAAAAGAAGAGAAAGGGAAATCTCTCCCAGCAGCCTCAGAAGCAGCGGATTAAAGCTCCACAATCAACTTGATGTACCTGCATCTGTGGAATACCTGAATAGACAATGAATCATCCCAAATTGAGGAGGTGGACTTTGGGAGCAAGATTTATGATTTTTTTCCCCTTTTCCTCTTTTTGTGAGTGTGTATGTGTATGCTTCTGTGTGTGATTTTGTCTGTATAGCTTTGCTATTACCATTGGTCCTAGGGTTCTGTCGGCTTTTTTTTTTTTTTAGTATAGTTTTTAGTGCTTGTTATCATTGGAGGATTTGTTTTTTGGTTTGGTTGCTCTCTTCTTTGTTTTCTTATTACTTTTTTATTTCTAATAATTATTTTTTATTTTAATAACCTTATTTTGTTTTATTTTATTTACTTTTTTTCTTTCTTTTTTTTCTCCCTTTTATTCTGAGCCGTGTGGATAACAAGGTCATGGTGCTCCAGCTGGGTGTCAGGCCTGTGCCTCTGAGGTGGGAGAACTGAGATCAGAACACTGGTCCACCAAAGACCTCGCAGCTCCACGTAATATCAAACAGCGAAAATCTCCCAGAGATCTGCATCTCAACACCAACACCCAACTCCACTCAACAACCAGCAAGCTACAGTGCTGGACACCATATGCCAAACAACTAGCAAGACAGGAACACAGCCATACCCATTAACAGAGAGGCTGCCTAAAATCATAATAAGATCAAAGACACCCCAAAACACACCACCGGACTTGGACCTGCACACCAGAAAGACAAGATCCAGTCTCATCCACCAGAACACAGGCACTAGTTAACTCCACCAGGAAGCCTACACAACCCACTGATCCAAACTTAGCCACTGGGGGCAGACACCAAAAACAATGGGAAATACGAACCTACAGCCTGCAAAAAGGAGACCCCAAACATAGTAAGTTAAGCAAAATGACAAAGCAGAGAAACACAGAGCAGATGAAAGAGCAAGGTAAAAACCCACCAGACCAAACAAATGAAGAGGAAATAGGCAGTCTACCTGAAAAAGAATTCAGAGTAATGATAGTAAACATGATCCAAAATCTGGGAAATAGAATGGAGAAAATACAAGAAATGTTTAACAAGGACCTAGAAGAACTAAAGAGCAAACAAACATTGGTGAAAAACACAGGAAATGAAATTTAAAATGCTCTAGAAGGAATCAATAGCAGAATAACTGAGGGAAAAGAATGGATAAGTGACCTGGAAGATAAAATAGTGGAAATAACTACTGCAGAGCAGAATAAAGAAAGAAGAATGAAAAGAATTCAGGACAGTCTCAGAGACCTCTGAGACAACATTAAACGCACCAACATTCAAATTATAAGGTTCCCAGAAGAAGAGGACAAAAAGAAAGGGACTAAGAAAATATTTGAAGAGATTATAGTTGAAAACTTCCCTAATATGGAAAACAAAATAGTTAATCAAGTCCAGGAAGCACAGAGTGTCCCATACAGGATAAATCCAAGGAGAAACATGCCAAGACACATATTAATCAAGCTATCAAAAATTAAATACAAAGAAAAAATATTAAAAACCGCAAGGGAAAAACAACAAAAAACATACAAGGAAATCCCCATAAGGATAACAGCTGATCTTTCAGCAGAAACTCTACAAGCCAGAAGGGAGTGGTAGGACATATTAAAAGCGATGAAAGGGAAAAACCTACACCCAAGATTACTCTACCCAGCAAGGATCTCATTCAGATTTGACGGAGAAATTAAAACCTTTACAGACAAGCGAAAGCTAAGAGAATTCAGCACCACCAAACCAGATTTACAACAAATGCTAAACGAACTTCTCTAGGCAGGAAACACAAGAGAAGGACCTACAATAACAAACCCAAAACAATGAAGAAAATGGTAATAGGAACATACATATCGATAATTACCTTAAATGTAAATGGATTAAATGCTCCAACCAAAAGACATAGACTGGCTGAATCAATACAAAAACAAGACCCATATATATGCTGTCTACAAGAGACCCACTGCAAACCTAGGGACACATACAGACTGAAAGTGAGGGGATGTAAAAAGATATTCCATGCAAATGGAAATCAAAAGAAAGCTGGAGTAGCAATTCTCACATCAGACAAAATAGACTTTAAAATAAAAACTATTACAAGAGACAAAGAAGGACACTACATAATGATCAAGGGATCAATCCAAGAAGAAGATATAACAATTGTAAATATTTATGCACCCAACATAGGAGCACCTCAATATATAAGGCAAATGCTTTATGTATAAACAGCCATAAAAGGGGAAATCGACAGTAGCACAGTCATAGTAGGGGACTTTAACACACCACTTTCACCAATGGACAGATCATCCAAATTGAAAATAAGGAAACACAAGCTTTAAATGATATATTAAACAAGATGGACTTAATTGATACTTATAGGACATTCCATCCAAAAACAACAGAATACACTTTCTTCTCAAGTCCTCATGGAACACTTAATTGATACTTATAGGGCATTCCATCCAAAAACAACAGAATACACTTTCTTCTCAAGTCCTCATGGAACACTCTCCAGGAAAGATCATAACTTGGGTCACAAATCAAGCCTTGGTAAATTTAAGAAAATTGAAATTGTATCAAGTATCTTTTCCAACCACAACGCTATGAGAGAGATATCAATTACAGGAAAATATCTGTAACAAATACAAACACATGGAGGCTAAACAATACACTACTTAATAACCAAGAGATCACTGAAGAAATCAAACAGCAACTCAAAAAATACCTAGAAACAAATGACAATGAAAACACGATGACCCAAAACCTATGGGATGCAGCAAAAGCAGTTCTAAGAGGGAAGTTTATAGCAATAAAATCCTACCTTGAATCAAGAAACATCTCAAATAAGCAACTGAACCTTACACCTAAAGCAATTAGAGAAAGAAGAACAACAAACCCCCAAAGTTAGCAGAAGGAAAGTAATCATAAAGATCAGATCAGAAATAAATGAAAAAGAAATGAAGGAAATGATAGCAAAGATCAATAAAACTAAAAGCTGGATCTTTGAGATGATAAACAAAATTGATAAACCACTAGCCAGACTCATCAAGAAAAAAAAGGGAGAAGACTCAAATCAATAGAATTAGAAATGAAAAAGGAGAAGTAACAACTGACACTGCAGAAATACAAAGGATCATGAGAGATTACTACAAACAACTCTATGCCAATAAAATGAAAACCTGGAAGAAATGGACAAATTCTTAGAAAAGCACAACCTTCTGAGACTGAATCAGGAAGAAATAGAAAATATAAACAGACAAATCACAAGCACTGAAATTTAAACTGTGATTAAAAACCTTCCAACAAACAAAAGCCCAGGACCAGATGGCTTCACAGGTGAATTCTATTGAACATTTAGAGAAGAGCTAACACTTATGCTTCTCAAACTCTTCCAAAATGTAGCAGAGAGAGGAACACTCCCAAACTCATTCTACGAGGCCACCATCACTATGATACCAAAACCAGACAAAGATGTCACAAAGAAAGAAAACTACAGGCCAATATCACTGATGAACATAGATGCAAAACTCTTCAACAAAATACTAGCAAACAGAATCCAACAGCATATTAAAAGGATCATATAACATGATCAAGTGGGGTTTATCCCAGGAATGCAAGGATTCTTCAATATATGCAAATCAATCAATGTGATACACCATATTAAGATACTGAAGAATAAAAACCATATGTTCATCTCAATAGATGCAGAAAAAGCTTTCAACAAAATTCAACACCCATTTATGATAAAAACCCTCCAGAAAGTGGGCATAGAACGAACTTATTTCAACATAATAAAGGCCATATATGACAAACCCTCAGCCAACATCATCCTCAATGGTGAAAAACTGAAACCATTTCCACTAAGATCAGGAGCAAGACAAAGTTGCCCACTCTCACCACTATTATTCAACACTGTTTTGGAAGTTTTAGCCACAGCAATCAGAGAATAAAAAGAAATAAAAGGAATCCAAATCGGAAAAGAAGAAGTAAAACTGTCACTGTTTGCAGATGACATGATACTATAAAGAGAGAATCCTAAAGACTCTACCAGAAAACTAGTAGAGCTAATCAATGAATTTGGTAAACTTCCAGGATACAAAATTAATGCACAGAAATCTCTTGCATTCCTATACACTAATGATGAAAAATCTGAAAGAGAAATTAAGGAAACACTCCCATTTACCATTGCAACCAAAAGAATAAAATACCTAGGAATAAACCTACCTAAGGAGACAAAACACCTCTATGCAGAAAATATAAGACACTGACGAAAGAAATTAAAGAGGATACAAACAGATGGAGAGATATACCATGTTCTTGGATTGGAAGAATCAACATTGTGAAAATGACTATACTACCTAAAGCAATCTACAGATTCAGTGCAATCCCTATCAAACTACCACTGGCATTTTTCACATAACCAGAACAAAAAATTTCACAATTTGTGTGGAGACACAAAAGACCCCAAATAGCCAAAGCAATCTTGAGAAAGAAAAATGGAGCTGGAGGAATCAGGCTCCCAGAATTCAGACTCTACTATAAAGCTACAGTAATCAAGACAGCCTGGTACTGGCACAAAAACAGAAATATAGATCAATGGAACAGGATAAAAGCCCAGAGACAAACCTCACATATGGTCACCTTATCTTTGATAAAGGAGGCAAGAATATATAATGGAGAAAAGACACCTCTTCAATAAGTGGTGCTGGGAAAACTGGACACCTACATGTAAAAGAATGAAATTAGAACACTCCCTAACACCATACACAAAAATAAACTCAAAGTGGATTAAAGACCTAAATGTAAGGCCAGACACTATAAAACTCCTAGAGGAAAACATAGGCAGAACACTTTATGAGATAAATCACAGCAAGACCCTTTTTGACCCACCTCATAGAGAAATGGAAATAAAAACAAAAATAAACAAATGGGACCTAATGAAACTTAAAAGCTTTTGTACAACAAACGAAACCATAAACAAGACGAAAAGACAACCCTCAGAATGGGAGAAAATATTGGCAAACGAAGCAACTAACAAAGGATTAACCTCCAAAATTTACAAGCAACTCATGCAGCTCAATATCAAAAAACAAACAACCCAATCCAAAAATGGGCAGAAGACCTAAAGACACATTTCTCCAAAGAAGATATACAGATTGCCAACAAACACATGAAAGGATGCTCAACATCACTAATCATTAGAGAAATGCAAATCAAAACTACAATTGGATATCACCTCACACCAGTCAGAATGGCCATCATCAAAAAATCTAGAAACAATAAATGCTGGAGAGGGTGTGGAGAAGAGGGAACCCTCTTGCACTGTTGGTGGAAAGGTAAATTGATACAGCCACCATGGAGTACAGTATGGAGGTTCTTTAAACAACTAAAAATAGAAGTACCATACGACCCAGAAATCCCACTACTGGGCATATACCCTGAGAAAACCATAATTCAAAAAGAGACATGTACCACAATGTTCATTGCAGCACTATTTACAATCGCCAGGACATGAAAGCAACCTAAGTGTCCATTGACAGATGAATAGTAAAGGAGACATGGCACATATATACAATGGAATATTACTCCGTCATAAAAAGAAACAAAATTGAGTTATGTGTAGTAAGGCTGATGTACCTAGAGTCTGTCATACAGAGTGAAGTAAGTCAGAAAGAGAAAAACAAATACGGTATGCTAACACATATATATATAATCTAAAAAAAAAAAAAAAGGTTATGAAGAACCTAGGGGCAGGACGGGAATAAAGATGCAGATCTACTAGAGAATCGACTTGAGGACACAGGGAGGGGGAAGGGTAAGCTGGGACAAAGTGGGAGAGTGGCATGGACATATATACACTACCAAATGTAAAATAGATAGCTAGTGGGAAGAAGCTGCATAGCACAGGGAGATCAGCTCGGTGTTTGCTTACCACCTAGAGGGGTGGGATAGGGAGGGTGGGAGGGAGATGCAAGAGGGAAGAGATATGGGGATATATGTATATGTATAGCTGTTTCACTTTGTTATACAGCAGAAGCTAACACATGATTGTAAAGCAATTATACTCCAATAAAGATGTTAAATAAATAAAGGCCACCTTGGACGCTGCCTACCAAAAAAAAACTACTTCATATAATCGTACTCTATAGTCATAAAGTAATAAGATCCTTCATAATCATAACCTTAATGATTACATAATGTTTTATTGGACACCATAATTTACTTAACCATTGTTTCATTACCAGACACTTAAATTATTGGCAATTTTTACTTTTCAGATAAAGAGGTGAAAATCATCATTGTGAATAAAATTTTGTTCATGCTTTGGCATAGAATCATTACAAAACTCTTGATACAGACTGCCAAACTGATTACCAATTCTTTACAAGACTGATCATCTCATCAGAACCTCACAGATACTTAAGGTATTTATTAATTTGATTGGGGAAGATCAAATTTCATAGTGTGAACAGAAAATTTTAAATTTATATTGTATTGGGTTGGCCAAAAATTTCATTTCGGTTTTTCCATAAGACCTTATTGTAAAACCCCAACGAAATTTTTGGCCAACCCAATATTTCTTCTTTGGTGAATAATTCATTTTTTCCAATGTTCATTTATCTACTGACGTTCATAACATTTTTCTCACTGATTTGTATGTGGTAGTTATAGATATTGTCTTTATTTGGATCTATGTTGCAAATTTTTTATTGTAGCCATTTTAATGTACAGGAATTTTTTAAACAAAATTTTATATAGCCAAATCTATCTTTTGCTTACTATATCTTTTGTTTGCTTCTAGGCTTAGAAAATATTCTCCTGCTCAGAGATACACTATTTATTTCTATTATTGTCTAGTTATCTTCTGTCTTGACTTTTAGATTCAACAGTTTATTCCGTCTGGAACTGATTTTGGTGTGTGTTATGAGATGAGAATATAAAGGAATTTTTCCAATATGAACCACTTGTTTCAATACAATTTACTGAATCTTTTTGTTTTGTACTCAATTATTATACCACACACATATAATATACATAATTATTTAATATATAAAAATATTCTATTGTCTGTTCTGAGCTATATATTCTTGAGTGGGAAACACTATTTTTACTATTGTGACTTTATGGTATGTTCACATACGTGATTGACAACTCTTTTCTTGCTGTTTTTCTAAGTTTTTCTATATATTTTCCTGTATTTTCAATATAGGATTTTAATTGTTAATTTCTAATATTCTATTATGGTGAGAGGATTTGGTGGATGTTGCAGTAATTTTTTTTTTGAAATTTACGGGAATTCCTTTTTGCCTTGTAAAGGGTCAATTTTGTAAATGTTTGATGTGGGCTTGTCTGATAGAAAGGTACAGAATTCTCTCTATACGTCCATTAAATCAAACTTGTTATTATATTTTTTAGATCTTCCATATTCTTACTAATTTTATGTCTGCTTGATTTACAAATTTTTGAAAGCTATGTTAAATAAACCACTATGACTGTGGAGTTATCAAATTGGCTTACTATTCCTTAGGGGTTTTTTTAATGTATTTCGTGGCTATGTGGTTAAATACAAGTTTATGATCAATGTTCGTGCTGGTTTTTTCTTTGTATTGTTATGCCATGTCTCTTGATTTCTATTAGTACTTCAGTTCATATTCACAGTTTCAATTTCATTAGTTGTGATTTGTCTGTTCATATTGTCTATTTCTTCCTGCTTCAGTCTTGGAAGTTTATACATTTCTAAGAGTTTGTCCATTTCTTCCAGGTTGTCCATTTTATTGGCATAGAGTTGCTTGTAGTAGTGTTTTATGATGCTTTGTATTTCTGCGGTGTCCATTGTAACTTCTCCTTTTTTATTCCTAATTTTACTGATTTGAGTCCTCTCCTTTTTCTTGATGAGTCTGGCTAAAGGTTTCTTAATTTTGTTTATCTTCTCAAGAAGCAGCTTTTAGTTTTATTGTTTCTATTTCATTTGTTTCTGCTCTGACCTTTATGATTTCTTTCCTTCTACTAACTTTGGGTTTTGTTTGTTCTTTTTTCTCTATTTCCTTCAGGTGTAAGGTTAGGTTGGTTATTTGAGATTTTTCTTGTTTCTTGAGGCAGAATTGTATTTCTATAAACTTCCCTCTTAGAACTGCTTTTGCTGCATCCCATAGGTTTTGGATCATCGTGTTTTCATTGTCATTTGTCTCTAGGTAATTTTTTATTTCCTCAGCGATCTCTTGGTTATTTAGTAACATGTTGTTTAGCCTCCATGTTTTTGTGTTTTTTACGGTTTTTTCCCTGTAATTGATTTCTAATCTCATAGCGTTGTGGTCAGAAAAGATGCTTGATATGATTTCAATTTTCTTAAATTTACTGACGCTTGATTTGTGACCCAAGATGTGATCTATCCTGGAGAATGTTCCATGTGCACTTGAGAAGAAAGTGTAATCTGCCATTTTCAGATGGAACGTCCTATAAATATCAATTAAATCTATCTTGTCATTTAAAGCTTGTGTTTCCTTACTAATTTTCTGTCTGGATGATCAGTCAGTTGGTGTAAATGAGGTGTTAAAGTCCCCCACTATTATTGTGTTACTGTCGATTTCCTCTTTTGCAGCTGTTAGCATTTGCTTTATGTATTGCGGTGCTTCTATGTTGGGTGCATATATATTTATAATTGTTATATCTTCTTCTTGGATTGATCCCTTGAGCATTATGTAGTGTCCTTCCTTGTCTCTTGTATCATTCTGTATTTTAAAGTCTATTTTACCTGGTATGAGTATTGCTACTTCAGCTTTTTTTGATGTCCATTTGCATGGAACATCTTTTTCCATCCTCTCACTTTCAGTCTGTATGTGTCCCTAGGTCTGAATTGGGTCTCTTGTAGACAGCATATACATGGGTATTGTTTCTGTATCCATGCAGCCAGCCTGTGTCTTTTGGTTGGAGCGTTTAATCCATTCACATTTAAGGTAATTATTGATATGTATGTTCCTATTACCATTTTCTTAATTGTTTGGGGTTTGTTTTTGTAGGCCCTTTTCTTCTCTTGTGTTTCCTGCCTAGAGAAGTTCCTTTAGCATTTGTTAGAGCTGTTTTGGTGGTGCTGAATTCTCTTAGCTTTTGCTTGTCTGTAAAGCTTTTGATTTCTGCATTGAATCTGAATGAGATCCTTGCTGGGTAGAGTAATCTTGGTTGTAGGTTCTTCCCTTTTGTCACTTTAAATATATCGTGCCACTCCCTTCTGGCTTGTAGAGTTTCTGCTGAGAAATCAGCTGTTAACCTTATGGGAGTTCCCTTGTATGTTATTTGTCATTTTTCCCTTGTTGCTTTGAATGATTTTTCTTTGTCTTTAATTTTGGTCAATTTGATTACTCTGTGTCTCAGTGTGTTTCTCCTTGGGTTTATCCTGCCTGTGTCTCTCTGCACTTCCTGGACTTGGATGGCTATTTCCTTTCCCATGTTAGGGAAGTTTTTGACTATAATCTCTTCAAATATTTTCTTGGGTCCTTTCTTTCTCTCTTCTTCTGGGACCTCTATAATGCGCATTTTGGTGCATTTAATGTTGTCCCAAAGGCCTCTTAGGTTGTCTTCATTTCTTTTCATTCTTTTTTCTTATGTTCTGCAGCAGTGAATTCCACCATTTGCTCTTCCAGGTCACTTATCTGTTCTTCTGCCTCAGTTATTGTGCTATTGATTCCTTCTAGTATATTTTTCATTTCAGTTATTGCATTATTCATCTCTGTTTGTTTGTTCTTTAATTCTTCTAGGTCTTTGTTAAACATTTCTTACATCTTCTCGATCTTTGCCTCCATTCTTTTTCTGAGGTCCTGAATCATCTTCACTGTCATTATTCTGAATACTTTTTCTGGAAGTTTGGGTATCTCCACTTCATTCAGTTGCTTTTCTGGGGTTTTATCTTGTTCCTTCATCTGGTATATAGTCCTCTGCCTTTTCATTTTGTCTGTCTTTCTGTGAATGTGTTTTTTGTTTCACAGGTTGCAGGATTGTAGTTCTTCTTCTTTAGTGCCCTTTTTGAATTGATATTCTTCATACCCCCTTTTTCCTCCTCTGCTGATTTGTAAGCTATAGATTGTATTTCTGCCTTTTTGGTGATTACTCGTAAATGTTTACATATATGCAAATAATTCTAACAAAGTCTACTTTTTTAGTACTTCTATCTTCCTCTCAAATATCAGATTCTCATTGTAACTTACCTATTCAGCCATCCCATCTACAATCATGTTACTGTTATCTAGAATTTTATTTTTCCTTCTTAAAGGCAAAATTATGATGTTTAAATAGTCAATTACATTTAAGAGGTCCTTTTATCATTTTCTGAGCTAACAATGGTTTTCTCATTCCACGTCTCCACTCTTTATTTATTTATTTTGTGGTACATGTGCCTGTCACTGTTGTGGCCTCTCCCGTTGTGGAGCACAGGCTCCCAATGCGCAGGCTCAGCGGCCATAGTTCACGGGCCCAGCTGCTCCGCGGCATGTGGGATCCTCCTGGACCGGGTCACAAACCCATGTCCCCTGCATCGGTAGGCGGACTCTCAACCACTGTGCCACCAGGGAAGCCCCATGTCTCCACTCTTAATCCAGTGTTATTAATACGTGTATAATTTAGAAAAAGTCTGAAGGGGGTAAACTCTTTCTGAGTATGTCTTTCTTCTTTTTGTTTTACCTCACTTTTTAATAATAGTTTTGCCACATAAACAATTTGAATTTGGCAGCTATGTTCTTTTAGCACTTTAATGATATTATCCTATCATTTTCTACCATCCATGGCTGCTGAGGAAAAATTTGTTACCAGTTACAAAGTATTTCCTTTCAATATAATTTACCTTTTTCCCTTGGTAGCTTTATTATAAATAAGTAATCTTATTTTTTCTTTGATGTTCAACAGTATTACCATGATACATCTCACTTCGAATTTATTTTACCTGCTTGCTATTCATAGTGTACTTTTGTTATGAGAACTCACTTTTTCTTTTTCAGTTCAGCTATTATTTCTTCAAATGTTATTTTTCCTCTATTCTCTTCTTCTGGAACTTCTATTAGACATGTGTTAGAGCTGCTATACATAAGCTACTGTCTCAACTGCTCTTTCGTATACCTCATCTCTCTTTCACTCTGAGCAAACTCTTCAGTACCATCTTTCAATATGCTAATTCTCTCTTTGACTAGGTCCAACCTAGAGAATATCCTACTTTTAGAGTTTTTCATTTCAATGACTATCCCTTATTTTCATAATTTTTGAATGTTTATTTTCTCATGTCTGTTTAATTTTTTAATTTTTGCCTTATCACTTTTTTTTTTTTTTTGCCATACGTGGGCCTCTCACTGTTGTGGCCTCTCCCATTGCGGAGCACAGGCTCTGGATGCGTAGGCTCAGTGGCCATGGCTCACGGGCCCAGCCACTCTGCAGCATGTGGGATCCTCCCAGACCGGGGCACGAACCCGTGTCCCCTGCATCGGCAGGCAGAATCTCAACCACTGCACCACCAGGGAAGCCCACCTTATCACACTTTGATTGTTTTTTTCATTGTTATTCAGATTCCTTCATTTAGCTCTTAGAGAATTCTACATATATTCATTTTGAAGTTGTTGTCTAACTGATACAAAATACTGTTTTACTCTGAGGTTAATCTGTGTCCCATTGTTGATTTTGTTAGATGGCCTTCTGAGATCAAATTTCTTGACGCACTGTAGAGGTTTGGCCATATTTCTGAAATTCAATTTCCTCATGTATGGTAAAATTTTGGTTTGTAGAATCATTTTGAATACAAAGTTTTTCAGTTTCATTTTTTCTCAATCTCTTAGCTATTTATTTGCTTTTTGTATTACATTTCATCTAGAATTTCTATATGTTTGAAATGGGTGGCATGGGGAAATAGGTTCTCACCAGTAAATTCTGTCATGTGTCATCTCTTTTTCTATATTAATACTAAGGTAAATTCCTCCAAACATCACAGAGATTGTGTTTAGAGATGTTAAAACTTTAAATTAATTTGGGAAGAATTGATACCATATTAGACTTTCCAACCAAGAACAAGGACCTTGTGAATTTCTATTTGGTCAGGTCTTCTTTTCCGTCTCTCAGTAAACTTTCATATTCTAATGCCTTCTGGAATAGTTAAATCTATAGTACTCAAAAAAGTTCTTTTTATTTATTTATTTTTTGATGAACAACAGAGCAATAGATTTTATTACACTTGTCTTAGTGATTAGTATTTTAACATTACAAAAATGTATGTCCCCTTTTAAAAAATTCAGATAATACAAATATACACAAACTAAAGGGCATACATTATTTCCTTCTTCTCCAGTCCCTTGTTCTTTCCTAGAATTAATTCTTTTATTTTATTTTTTAAAACATCTTTATTGGAGTATAATTTCTATACAATATTGTGTTAGTTTCTGCTGTATAACAAAGTGAATCAGCTATATGTATACATATATCCCCATATCCCCTCCCTCTTGTGCCACCCTCCCACCCTCCCTATCCCACCCCTCTAGGTGGTCACAAAGCACCGAGCTGATCTCCCTGTGCTATGTGGCTGCTTCCCACTAGCTATCTATTTTACATTTGCTAGTGTATCTATGTCCGCGCCACTCTCTCACTTTGTCCCAGCTTACCCTTCCCCCTCCCTGTGTCCTCAAGTCGATTCTCTACGTCTGCGTCTTTATTCCTGTACTGTCTCTAGGTTCTTCAGAACCATTTTTTTTAGATTCCACATATATGTGTTAGCATACGGTATTTGTTTTTCTCTTTCTGACTTACTTGATTCTGTATGACAGACTCTAGGTCCATCACCTCACTACAAATAACTCAATTTTGTTTCTTTTTATGGCTGAGCAATATTCCATTGTATATATGTGCCACATCTTTATCCATTCATCTGTCGTTAGACACTTAGGTTGCTTCCATGTCCTGGCTATTGTAAACAGTGCTGCAATGAACATTGTGGTACATGTCTTTTTTTGAATTGTGGTTTTCTCAGGGTATATGTCTAGTAGTAGGATTGCTGGGTCATATAGTAGTTCTACTTTTAGTTTTTTAAGGAACCTCCATACTGTTCTCCATATTGGCTGTATCAATTTACATTCTCACCAACAGTGCAAGAGGATTCCCTTTTCTCCACACCCTCTCTAGCATTTATTTTTTGTAGATTTTTTGATGATGGCCATTCTGACTGGTATGTGGTGATACCTCATTGTGGTTTCGATTTGCATTTTTCTAATGATTAGTGATATTGAGCATCCTTTCACATTTTGGTGGCAATCTGTATATCTTCTTTGGAGAGATGTCTGTTTAGGTCTTCTGCCCATTTTTGGGTTGGGTTGGGTTGTTTGTTTTTTTGATATTGAGCTGCATGAGCTGCTTGTATGTTTTGGAGATTAATCCTTTGTCAGTTGCTTCATTTGCACATATTTTCTCCCATTCTGAGGGTTGTCTTTTCATCTTGTTTATGGTTTCCTTTGCTGTGCAAAAGCTTTTAAGTTTCATTAGGTCCCATTTGTATATTTTTGTTTTTATTTCCATTTCACTAAGAGGTAGGTTAAAAAGGATCTTGCTGTGATTTATGTCATAGAACGTTCTGCCTATATTTTCCTCTAAGAGTCAAAACAGTTCTTGATCAATGTTGCTAACTTAAGATTCCTAGAATGTATCCAGTACGCAGGAACATTCAGACTTGAGGTGATATTTCTCCTCATTCCCTACAAGGTCTCTTCTATCAATTAATACCACTCGTTATTTGTTTTTTACTGTGTAAGGATGCTATCATCAGTGCTTCATGCTCTGTAAGGACATGAGTCCATTTCTCTCCCTGGGATTGCTAGCTGTTCTGATAATTTAGAGCTACATCTTCTTGGACTCATTTCCTACAGTCATCTGTTTCCTTTTTCAAGGACAATGTCAAGGCCCAAGGCCAGAAACACATGGCCATAAGCCAAGAACAGAAGTGCTCTATAAGCTAGAGCAGCAGAGGTAGTTGATGGAAGGTGTGTGTGGGTGTGAGTGTGTGTGTATTTGTCCATATTAAGGACACCTGCTTATAAGTCTCCAGAGAAAAGAATCGTTTCTCATAATTGTTGAGCTCTACTTCCCCTCTGTTGCATATTGTTGATTATAAAGTATTTGTTCTGAATACTAATTATCTGGTGGGGGGGGGGAACTATAGCAGTCCAAGAAATAAATATACCATTATGTTCATATTTAATCCATTTAAATTTGACTGTTTATTTATTTAGCAGTGGGAACTTCCAAATGTTTTTGAGTACCAGCATGTCATGCTTGAACCTAATTAACTCCTTTCATTTTAATTTACTTATGACATGTCTGCTATCTTCAAAAGAAGTATCACTTGGCCTACCACTCACCAAGGAAAAATAGATTTAAAATATAGATAGTTTGTTCTGAGATTTGCCCATAAAACGTTTACAAAATGGAATAATTTCTGAACTGCTGACAAACAATATATTCCTATATTTGATATATGTGTGTACATAAATAATGCTTTCTTTCCAAATAAAAATCCTAAACAAATATCGTATATTAACGTATATATGTGGAATCTAGAAAAATGGTACAGATGAACCAGTTTGCAAGGCAGAAATAGAGACACAGATGTAGAGAACAAACATATGCACACCAAGGGAGGAAAGTGGGGGTGGGGTGGGGGAATGAACTGGGAGATGGGGATTGACATACATACAGTAATATGTTTAAAATAGGTAACTAATAAGAACCTGCTGTAGAGCACAGGGAACTCCACTTTGCTGTACAGTAGAAACTAATACAACATTGTAAAACAACCATACCCCAATTAAAATAAAAATCTGGGGCAAAAAAAATAACAAAGGAAAGTCTAGTACTTCATAAATCCAAAAAAAAAAAAAATCCTAAACAGTATCAAAATTTCAAAATCTACAAAATTCCTGTTGACAACAATAACAACAATGAAAACCAAATCAAAACAAAACAAAATCTCATTAGATCGGAAGGACTAAACCATATTGTCTTGAAATGAAATGTGTGCTACGTGGGTCATCTCTTTAGGCACCAGAAAATCAATTTCCCATAAGATAAAATAGTTTCAATCAAGCATTTTTTTCTTTTTTAAAAAATTTATTTATTTATATTTATTTTTGCCTGCATTGAGCTTTCACTGCTGTGTGCAGGCTTTCTCTAGTCGCAGAGAACGGGAGCTACACTTTGTCACGGTGTGCGGGCTTCTCATTGCAGTGGCTTCTCTTGTTGCAGATCACGGGCTCTAGGTGCATGGGCTTCTGTAGTTGTGGTGCACAGGCTCAGTAGTTGTGGCTCACGGGCTCTAGAGCGCAGGCTCAGTAGTTGTGGTGCACGGGCTTAGGTACTCCGTGGTATGTGGGATCTTCCTGGACCAGAGCATGAACCTGTGTCCCCTGCATTGGCAGTCTGGTTCTTAACCACTGCACCACCAGGGAAGTCCCCAGTCAAGCATTTTTCATTAAACTAGTTTACAACAGAATCCCATTACCCCAATTAAAGGACTAAACATAGTATTTATAGACACTTCTTAATAACTTAAAAATAGATACCAACAATTACACTTAAAATTCCACATTAAAACAAAAATCCTAAGATCCAGTAGGCTAAAGCGAGTTATTATAAGTAGGAACTTCTGAAATGTTGGTCGTTCCTTGCTGATTACACCATGCAACTCTTTCAAGTGTCATGAGAAGACAAACCAAAATTTAGAACATTCCTTTGGCTGAATTATGTCCTTGTAATTTGCCACACATCACTCAATTAAAACAAAAAGCCTTGAGTTATTACAATAACAATCTGAATCTCTGACTTCAAGAAATGAATTCTGTCCTATGAAAATCATTAAAGCAAAAAGCAATAAATATAATATTTTTGAGACTAGCTCGTTAATAATCACCCACAGAAAATTCCCAGTTCAGAAACCAGCTTTTCAATACCCACTGCTATATTTAAAATGGATAACCAATAAGGACCTACTGTATAGCCCCGGGAACTCTGCTCAATGTTATGTGGCAGCCTGGATGGAAGGGGAGTTCAGGCGAGAATGAATACATGTATATGTATGGCTGAGTCACTTTGCCGTGCACCTGAAGCTATCACGACATTGTTAATTGGCTTTATTTTAATATAAAATTAAAAGTTTAAAAAAATAAACCAGCTTTTCAAGAATAAAAAGAATCCACTTTTAAATATATTTTAAGTGTATCTTTCATTCTCAAAAACCAGAAAATATGTGAGTCCATAGCTATTGCTCTAGGTTCTGCAATGTTCCTTCAACATTCCTTCAGAGGATTTAAAAGGATTTAATTTTTAATGGAATGAAATTTAATAAAACTGTTCTTCATTGCAAAATGCCAGTAATTGGAATTGCTACTGTAACACAAGCTTTCAGCTTTTCATCCAACTGTTCATTACTGAAGGATTTGATAGTAGCACCTTTTTCAAGTCACCACTTTCATCCTTAAATATCAACTTTCTTCATTTCAACTCATTCTAACATCTTACCCAGCTCTTTCTCATTCCTAATCATAGCAGCCCAGTTAATCATAAACATGATACAAAAGAGAAGTAACAAGTAGGTTCTGCAGATTCAAGAAAGCATGCCAAGTTGTGGATTTCTTCAGAAGACAATTTGAGTTATTGACTTCCAAACTCTCACCTCCTCTGTAATATCCCCCTCAGATTGTATCCATCATCTAGCTAACAAGTCTAATTCCAAGGAATTCATTACTTTTCATGGCTGACCATTTTATTTTGAACAGTACTAAAGTGACTATTCAAAGAGACTCCTGGATTTACATAAAGAAAGTCTATTCTGTCTTCTCCAAGACAGCACTTAACATTTTTGAACAAAACTATGACGTCTACCTACCCACAAGTTACCTTCCCCTGTGTTAAGAATTGGCACATTCTTCAATTCCATTCCCTCACCCTTTCTTATCTGAGTATAGGCCAATTTGCCTATATCTCTCTTACAGTGTGGCTTCCAGAACAAAATAAGTTTCAGACAGTCTGATCAGTGACAACGAAGATGGGGTTGCCACATCCCTATTGTAAATTCTATTCTTCTGGTTTAGCTCCTCAATATGGAATTTGCTTTTGGGGGAATGATATCAAATTGTTGTTTCATTTTGAATTTATAGTTAAAGTCTCTGGGCTTTTTTATCTGATGTGTTGTCAAGCTGGTCTCTTTAATACAATATTTATCTTTTTGGACCTATATGAAGACATTTTCATTGTTTTCTTTTGTACTAAAATTAACCCGCAAAAATAGAAACAGAAAAATACTTAAATAGCCACAGTTCCACTAATCTAAACATATCAAATCAACCATTTAAATTTTTCCCTTAAGTCTTTCCTATATGCTTAGTAGTACTCCTATCATACATACCATTTTGTTATTTCATTTTATATTATGTTGTATGTTTCCATATTTCTAATACATGGATTCCAAGATTTCTATTTAAATCTTCTGCAGAATTTTCCATTAAGTTAATATACCACGATTTCATTAAGCATTTCCAGTTATTATTATAAATAGTCCTACTTACTTCCCAGGATTTTAAGGTTAGATGAACTCCTCTATGAATCTACAGTAAAATGGTCAAACTGCTTCCAAAATGTAAGGAGATGCATGTGCTAGGTTTCCCCTAACTCTGTAGGAATGACCATCCCAAGGAATACCCTCTAAGTATTTAAGGATATCTTTGTTTCCCTCAAATTAATGCATGGATATTACAGATATTGGGTTTAACTTCTTAATTAGAAAATGAAGAGCAATTATTATCCTTTTCTACCTTAATGCAAAATTCCCTAGCAGTGTCATGCAAGCATCTGTTTAACCTGGTCTCACCTGACCTTTCCTACTCTCCTCTCTTCCTCCAGGCACAGTTAATAACCTCTACCTGTGTGTTCCAATGGCCTTTTGTACATGTGTCCAAGTAAGATATACAATTCATCACATTGTTTCATAATTGAACTCTACATCTTTGTCTCTTACCTAGACTGAGATTTTCAAGGGAAGGATGAGGTCTTCATTTTTCTATCACCAGTATGTACAAGTGTACCTGGCATAAAGAGTAAGTGTTTTGTGAAGGAACAGAGAAACATACCCATTCCATCTTGTCTGCAATGGTATTACCATTATAATGGTACCTTTTTTTTAAAGACACATCCCATTGATTATTATTAATGTTGAATATTTTTCTATGCTTATTCAATCGTTGAATCATCTGTTGTGTGATTGTCTATGTTCTTTGCCCATTTATATGTTGGGATAGGCCTTTATATTGCCATCATCAATCTGAATGTCCATTTTCATTTAGCAAATGCTTATATCGCATTTATGATTTCCCAAGTGTTGCTCTAAGTGCTTGGCAAATATTAACCCATTTAATCCTTGCAAAACCCCTTTGAGATAGGTGCTATTAGAGGCACAGAGAAATTAACTCACTTGTCCAAAGTCACACAGCTAATAAAGGGTAGAGCCGGGATTTGAAACCAGGGACTTCAGAGTCCAGGGTCCTAATCCCTATATTATGCTATCCCTATTGATATTTTAAAATTATATTTTGTAATATTTAATTTTGTAAAATTAAATTTTGTAATATTGATTATTGTAACGTAATCAATAACTAGTCTGTGGTTGTGCTATGTATTTTAGCTACTCTATTTTCAGTTGTACTAACATTCTGAAAATAACTTCAGTGTTTAGAGCTATCCAGACCAAAGCTGGCTTATAATCTGGAGCCCCGTTCCCTCAAATCGGTTGGTTGTTTTTAATGTTGACTTGCCTAGCCTGGCATCTGACACCTCAAAGTGGACCCCTCAAAGTGGTAGCCTCACACACTGATCCTTCCCTCCCCTGCCCCATGTGCAATCCTGATTGTGAAGATGTTATCTTTGTTTCCAGAATTTAATTCACTTTCCCTGCTAAGACTGAGACTCGTTTATCCATAGAACTGACTTTCTCCATAGCTTTTTTTTTTAATATAAATTTATTTATTTATTTTTGGCTGCGTTGGGTCTTCGTTGCTGTGCATGGGCTTTCTCTAGCTGCGGTGAGCGGGGGCTACTCTCCGTTGCAGTGCGCAGGCTTCTCATTGCGGTGGCTTTTTGCCAGCCTCCCCTGCTGGGAACTGTGCTGCTCCTCACCTGGACTTCCTGCTCACCACATTCCAGCCACCTAAACACTAGGAGGCAGATTGCCCCTTCCACTGAGAAACCCCCCACTGGCTCGTCCCAACTATCAGACAGAACCCTGCGTCAGACAGTAAAACGTTTCCCTCGAGACTAAGGCCACCTCCCCTTTTGGGTGTCATGATCTTAAACTGCTACTTATACCCACAGAAAGCATAGAGTCTCTTAGAGTGTGAATGCTGACCCCCAGCCTCCAAAGCACAGCACAGACACAAGCCAAACTCCCACCCACACCCACCCCACACCTCAGCATCTTCTGCCAATTCTTGGCTTATTTCCCATTAGCCACTGCCCCTCCCATTAGCCACTGTAGGGATTCCAGCTATCCTCACTGCATTGAGAGAATCTGTTAGTCTTCTTTACATTTTGTTCTCTCATTTCAAAGCTTAGAAAGTTGCCAAGCCTTGGAAGACGTTGGGACCGAAAGGCGAGTATCAGGCTCTTCCTTTAAAGCTTAATCTCATTCATTTAATTCATTAATCCACATTTCAGCATTCTTCTGAATATGAATTCTGTTTCTAATATATTCACATCAGCAAATTTATTATCTGAAACTTGTTAAAAAATGTCTCTTGGATTTCATTCCACTTACTCTCGTCATATACAAGACCACTCACATATACGCAGGGTCACCTGTCTCATTTGAACACCTAAGGATCCACACAGCTGTACTGTAATCCAGTCTACATTTCTCTCTCCTGTCCATTATGTTGCCATAAGAGACTGCAAAATGCCATCCTGAAATCCAGGTAGATTGTTTACACAGATTTGCCTGATAAAACAATGCATTTGTGTTAAGGAAGGAAAAGGTGTCCCTAGGGATTTTGTGATATGTGTTTGATTTTTTTATCTTAATTGTATTTCTCTTCCATATTCAGAAGTTGTAAAGTTGATGTGGTATATCCCTAAATGGCTATGAACTTCATTCCAACCTAATAGTCCCTGCAGGTTTCAGAAGTAAGGCTATCTACTACTAAGGTACCTTGTGTTATATTCTCTCAAAGTTCCCCTAAGTCTGGTAATTTTTCTCAGGAGAACCATAAATATTTCAGAAAGTAGAAGTGACAGGTACTTACTGGGTTCATCAGATATTTCTTGATCACTAGATTTGAGTAAAATAGCTTTCCAGTAAGTATTATAAGTAGACAGCTGATTTCTTTACAGTCATCAAGAAATAGTAGGAATTATTTTGAGAAGAATACAATGGAGGCCTTTTATAAAAAATAATTTTGTTGCTTTCACAATTGAGCTATTTCCATTGTTTATAAAGATAGAACTCTTCCCATTTTATCTCAGGTGGCTTCTGTCTTTATACAAAAGACCCTCACCACTTCTAGTCCATCATTTCATTAACCTATTTAACGTTGATTTCAAGTGACACAGAGTTCACTTGAAGCACAGAGTTCCAGACACCTTTAACTAACAGTTCAGTGTTCTAATCACTTACAAAATTCAACTTCTGTCTCAGATGTTATTTTGTATTACAAAATGATTTTTCAATGGCTCACTTATAAGAAAGTTGTTTCACAGCCATG